>NW_003299168.1:3212985-3219951 GCF_000151145.1 Microsporum canis CBS 113480
TATGACGATGAGATGCTGCTGTGCGCGGCACGCGCTGCTCGAAGCCGACGAGCCCATTGGAGTATATGTGAAGGGATAGATGCTGGTATCTGCTTGCTGTTCACGTTGCGCTGGTGAAGATGTTATGCAGGGAAAGAAATCTGGTGATGTCACTGATATTTAACGTTTATTTTATACGGTAGCCTCAAGGCTGAAACGGCAGGATTGAAAAGGAATAGAAGATCGATGCGTGTTTCTACTTTCGAATTTATCTAGGACCTTTGCATGGAAATTGATGTAGTGTACAATGTCAGCACGAAAGCCATGGCTCCTGGATCAGGGGAAATCAATATAAATCCCATATTTTCTTGTAGCATATAAAAGTATGCCAAGTAGTTCTCTATCGATGACCAGCAAGCCGTCTCTGTTGCACTTCTCCTAGTGCACGGCTTCCACTTATGACAGACACAACACCGATTGCTATAGCGACCGGGAGAGTCTGGAACAGATTCCAGCTTGTGTAGTACATAAAGAAGGTCAACTCGAGTCCAATAATTGACCCAACAAAAACTATATGGGGGAGAGGGGCGGATTTCAGTGCCACGGAGAGATGGTTGACGTTGGCACCTAGATACAACCACTTTGTTTGACTTGTCAGTATTCTTCTTTTCAAAAGAGGGATTTCTCCCCTAGTCGCCAAGGTAGGATGTTATAACTCACGGAGATTGCTAGAAGTGGTAGTGTAGCTAAAACGGCAAGGACAAAGACTAAGGAGATGATTATGGGCGGGCTGCGGGGGTCTGCTCTGAATGTATGGTGAATTTCCTCCAGTTTGCCATATCGGAGAGCGACTGAGGAGGGTAGAGGAGTGTCTGGATTGTGGTCGATAGATATCTTAAAGACGGGTTGATAATATCCGTTCGAAGACCCAAAAGAAGCAATCAGCAAAGAAGCTTCAACAGGAGTATTGGTCGTGAGAAATTGGACTGGAATGTCCTTGTGATTCTAAAGCAGTCACACGTTAGAAACTCATCGAGACAGAACCAGAGTGTTTTTGAATATTTCGGCGTACTAATTCGACGACAGCCTTTCCACTTCCCTTGACGGTGAGTGGGTATGAGATGTCAAGGCCGGATTCGCTTTCTCTAAGAGTCAAGAAGGCTTGGTGAGGCCTTGCTGCAACTTGATCTTCCTGTATTGTTAAGAGAAGCTTTAATGTGCTCGCATCGTTAAGTGTTATCGGCTTGGTTAATGGCTTGTCTTGGGCCAACCTAGAACAAGTGTTAGACGAGAGTTATACAACACCATATATACTACCAGTAATTTCAATGGCTGGGAAAAACATACTTCTGCTTTTGACTACCACCTATTCCAGCCCCCTTTTGATGAAGAGACAGCGAGCCATCGGTAAATCCCCATCCAGACGAAGCGCATAGTCCTGGAGCCGCTAGAGCAAGTAGCCCTAGCTGGAGAGCTGCAACAAGCCTCATTATAGCTGGCCGTATAGAAGGGTCGAAAATGAAAGTCAACGTCTATCAGCTATGTACAGGAACCGAATTAAGACCTGATGAAGGCTCTTGAGATTCGCCTTTAACAGTGTATTAAATAGCACCGAGTTTCTATCGTTTGTTTTGCGTAGAAAGACCAGATATCGCGGTGTTACGTAATAATATGTTTGATTAGTCATCATTACCATTTTTCTCTTCTTCGAACCGCAACGAACGAGATCAACTTGGATTACAATTTTCTACTCGTTCTTCCATCGAATCTTCATCCGAAATGGTCTTGTAACAACGATATTCTATATGGATATAGAATATATTACAGGATTCTACCTTAAGTTAAAAGCCATAGTAAGAGTTTCGGTGTTTCTTTAGCGTCGTCCTACAACAGAAGGTCAAAGTCTCGCAAAGTCACTGAATCCTCCAAAGTAGTTGAACGACTCCGTTTAACCGGGATGGCACGGAGTACGAAAGTGATTTATATTCCCTTGGATGGCTATTCCTATACTCGCATGACAGGCTATACTGAAATGGATACCTTCTACGGTGTATTGAAAGAAAGAAAGATATGGACCCTATCAGTCATATATCAAACATACCCAATAGCCCCTATAGGAGCAACGGATGGTATAAGAAGCTATAAGAACCCTTACGATCTTTATAAACTAGCCATATTCAACTCTTTTCTGCCAAACAATAGAGCATGCGCAAAACATCTAGATTAACCATGATAGAGAGTGTCTACTGGAACGCTAAAGCCACATCTACTGCTACAACTTGTCACTTACAAACAAATCCCAAACATACCATGGCCAAGAACGTGTGTGAGAGAGAAAAGGTAAGCTTCAAAATAATGCAACACTTCATTAATTCCCTGCACTTCCAAGCCAGGCTTAAAGGGAATCTCCTCCTTCATGGCTATCCCTCCACGTTTAATCCCGGTATAGGAAGAAAGGCCCAAGGATATCAACAAAAGACATAGTTTGTGCAAACTATGAGCTTTGCCTATTCACAAACGCATTTATAACTATTGCAGGCAACAAAGAAGTTCTGCGTGTTACTGAAGTTATCTATTTATTTATATTTGTTCGAGTGACCCGCTATTCAATCTTCCATCTCACATTCCAATAACGTTAGATGTTTCTAATTAATACAACACAGTCCTATTATTCATTCAGGCCTATATTTTGCTAAAAACTCTCTAATTGAGCTAGATGGATATAAATATCACCTATATCCTCCACTGTACTCAGGACCTTCCCGGCTAGGAACCTCGTCTTCGTTGCCAGCTCCCTCTGCCATCCCTTGACCCTAGCCGACCAGTTACTATTTTTCCCCCCTCCAAGCATTCGCCTGAGGGAAGATATCCCCTCTTCCATCTCATTCTGAAGTTGTGGCCATACAATCTCTGTTATCTCAAATCGAACACCCGATCAGAGTACCCCTTTACAAAAATGGAGCCCGACATGAAATCCGCCAGCCGCGCATCTGGCCGCACAAGAAAACCCACTCTGAAAGCGAAGGAGGCCGAACTCAACAAAGTTACAAAGCCTATGACGAAAGCTAAACCTAGGAAAAAGGCCGTTAAGAAGGATACTCCGGCATCTAAGGGATCTATAAAACAAAGTCCAAAGCTAGAGCCACAGCCAGAGCCAAAGACAGAACCAAAGACAGATACTTCAAAGCTAGAAGACCCAAAACTAGAGAGCCCAGAGCTGGTCAAGCCGGATAATGGAAAAGAGACCAGTAAGTGTAGTTGTCAAAAACCAGCGAAGAGTTGGTCTGTTAGGCTGACATTGTCTTCTTATTTCAGTTGCACCACCCGCATTACCAACGATCCCGACCATCACCATTACTGATGAAACGGGTAAAACAACCGAGGTACCCCAAACACCACCCCGTTTGAGCAAAGAAGACGAAATGGCAGTCACCATACTGCTAGAGATGGCAGCGGCAGCGTTGGCGCCAGACTTCACCCCAGAGGTCGAGGTCGACCTGGTAGATCATAGCCGCCAGTTCTACTCCCAATTTCCAACAGCAGTGGAGGCTGAGACGATGGGTCGGCTGGCCGACTCGTCTGAGCTCGCCTACCCAGACCTCCGTCGTCCGTACACAGATAAGGGTGGGTGGACGCATACTGGCCGTGTCAATCAGCATGGTGAAGAGTATATCATCATGCCACTGTCTTTCACCAGATGGTCGCCCGCCGAAACCGTCGACCCTTCGACAGCCACCGACGCTCCAGTTCTGCAGCCAAGCGAGGCGTGATGGATGGCCCTGTTACCTCGCCTTCTCCGCTCGATGCTTGTGCCCTGTTGCTGGCAACAGGTGCAAACGATATTCCTAGAAACCCTCTTAACAGGTGCTTGAAAACTCCTACTCTTATATGTCTTTCAAGTTGTGAGAGGAGCATCGTAAGACCCTTGTGTTTTGTTGAAATAATGTAGACAGGACCTTGCATATATTAATATAGAACAAATACTGTGGTCAATTGAGGTATACACATTGAATGCTCGGACTGATTACCGACCTCTTTATATCTCTTCTATGACGTCTGTGGTACATGCAACTAAATAGTAGCCAAGCTTGAATATCGATTACTAAGGCGCACCTCACCAAAGTCAACACCAACCCAAAACATCACCAATTTTCATCATTCAGATACATAACCGATTACATATAGCAAAAGGAAGGTGCCTCATTCGGCATTCTCTTCAAAAAATAATTACATCGTCACCAAAGTCAACGAGATTCGAAGCCATCACCACCTAAAAACGACCGATCCTCCTCGAAATCGAACCGCAATTGACAAGCGCTGAAAATACCGGCAGCAATAAAGCAGACACAAGGAATAAAAGGAATTAAGCTATATACCAGATACCAGATATTACGAGAGTCAACACGAAGCTAGGCAGACCTCTGGTTGTCAAGTTGTGGACGACGCATTATACACCACCTCTTCTAGTCGAGAACCTCCTCCATGTCATCTGGCAAAAAGAGAACACCAGCTTCTGAGCTAGCAAAAGCCATAAGCCAGTCAAAACAAACCTCCAATGCCAATCTCCCACCCCCAAAGTCCCGTATTGTTCGGACTCAGCAGGAACTAGGACGGATGGGCGGGCGTGGAGGTTCAAGGCAGCCAGATATAAAGCAAACGAAGCAGTACAAATCTGCTGCGCGAAGGTGAGCTGTTACATTCCAGCGAAAATCAGTCAATTCCCAGTACTATCAAATCTGCGACTAACTTACATTCTTGTTTCATTAGATGGAGCGCGACAATAGTTGCGCTACCTATCCTATTATACACAAGCTATGCTCTATTTCAACGAGGTAAATAATATTTCATACATGCGGGTTGGAGTTTTTTCCTTATAAAAAAGCTTTAAACTAACTGCAATTGGACTACAGTCTTTATTGGAAAATCACCCAAAGGCCTACCCGGAGTGAACGAATTCAGCCCGCAAGCTGGATATTCTACGATTGAGAACCCCAGAAAATCCAATGACTGAGTAACCCCTTCCCTTTCACCAGACCGGCCCTTACCAATACAGTCATAAGATTTGTAACATACACGACTAACGCCATCTCAACTCAATTTCCAACCTCCCTTGAGTATCTGACTCGCTACATTAGAGTCTATGAAGCAGCTGTGCATTCACTTAAACGTCCCCCGTGAAGTGCCCACTTCCACCAGATGGGCAAATCGATGGCTCTCCATTGTTTCCCGGGTAGCTCCAGCAGCTCTTTTCATAGTATTCGGGCAATATTTACTGAGGAGGGCCCCCAAACATCTATGTATCCTGCTTATTGGGTGAAGTATATACTTGATTTTAGAGTCCTAGTAGATACCGTATCGCGTTGTTTTCTAGACAAATTTTGAACTGAATATAACGTATTATCAAGGTCCAGCTGTATATACCATATTCCCTTTTCTCAATCATCCAAACCCCCTATTCAAAATGACCATAGAGCCGACGTTTCGTTATATCACGTGATGCTCGTATATTTGCAACCTGCGACTCCTGCTGAAGACGCCGTTTGGTTATGATATTATCCAGAACCCCGTTATTTTTCTTGTTTTTCTTCTTCCATAGCTCTTACTTGGCCTTATATTGACTTATTTTTCTGTTTCATTTACCTTTTTTTCCCTCTACATTCACAATGCCTAGTTCTGCAGAGAAAGCAGAAAACCCCATGGTATCAGAGAATCCCAGAAAACGCCGTAATAGCACAGTTCGAGCTGTAAAAGAGACAGTGGCATCGACTCGCCCAAAGCGCGTAGCAACGTCTTTAAAGGCAGCCATTGCAAATGATGCTGTCGCTGCTGCTAAAAAGCGTCCAAAGAGCACAAGACTAAAGCTTGATGCAATCAAAGCGAGTCGAGGTTCGTCTATTAAATACTATTAATACCCATTGTTGGCAACTTGATTTTTTTCATTTCTTCCGAATTCATCGTTCCGGCTTGTTATTAGGTGCTTCTGAGTTTTTATCGGTGGTACCCAGGCTGTAATACAGAGTATTCTATATAATAGCTCAATATACTAATGAGATTTGCAATAGCTGACGAAAGCTCGAAGGAAGCCTCTGAATCTGTTCCTAGAGATAAGAAAGGTCGACCTGGCAAAAAGTCAAATATCAGAGCTACCGTGGACGAAGCGGAGGCTATGATTACAGCTACCACGGATGCAGAGCCCAAGGGTTCTAGCAATGCGAATGAATCTAAGGGTGATAGATCATATTGGCTTATGAAAGCCGAGCCAGAGACAAGACTTGAAAAGGGTGTAGACGTCAAGTTTTCGATTGATGACTTGCGGGCTGCTACTGAACCGGAAGGATGGGATGGTACATAAAATATTCTTTATATTATACTTGATCTTAGGCTAATGATATGGACCCAGGTGTCAGGAATGCAGCCGGTAAGCGGATTCACAGCGTTACAATGGAGCTTGCTTCTTGCTAACCGGCCACTATAGCAAGAAACCATATGCGCGCAATGAAGAAGGGAGACCTCGCCTTTTTCTATCATTCCAACTGCAAGGTTCCAGGAATTGCAGGCACGATGGAAATCGTTCGAGAGAGCTCAGTTGACGGTATTGCCACCAACCCTTGTATTAATGAAGTGTTGAGGTTTTGGCTAATGTGCATGATATAGAATCCGCCTTTGATCCTGCCCACCCATATTATGATCCAAAATCAAACCGTGATAACCCAAAGTGGGATTGGGTCCATGTTCAGTTTCGAAGCAAGTTCAAAAATTTGATAACACTGGCAGATATCAAATCACACGCAAAGCCAGGCTGTGCGCTGGAGAATCTGCAGATGGTCAAACAATCACGCCTGAGCGTTTCACCCGTTACAGCAGAACAGTGGAAGTTTCTTATGAGTCTGGCAGAGGAGGAACAGCCTGTGAAAGGATGAATGATTGTACCCGTTCCCTCCTCGTGTTTCGTTTGTGTTCTTCTTTTTCATCTGCTTTTCTTTGCGG
>NW_003299168.1:3220051-3270896 GCF_000151145.1 Microsporum canis CBS 113480
CGTTTGAGCAAAGAAGACGAAATGGCAGTCACCATACTGCTAGAGATGGCAGCGGCAGCGTTGGCGCCAGACTTCACCCCAGAGGTCGAGGTCGACCTGGTAGATCATAGCCGCCAGTTCTACTCCCAATTTCCAACAGCAGTGGAGGCTGAGACGATGGGTCGGCTGATCGACTCGTCTGAGCTCGCCTACCCCGACCTCCGTCGTCCGAAAACAGATAAGGGGGGAGAGATGCATATAGTTCTTCTCTTTCAAAGTAACACTTTTATCTTGCGGATCGAAGCTGTCGTGTGGTTTGGTATTGAGGTTCTCCTTGACGACGATGACACCAGATTGTGATAGTGCATCTCTGCATCGGGTCAGGAAGAATACGACCTGGTCATCCGTGAGATAGAGTAGACACCACTGGACCCAGATCAGGTCGTATATTTTCTCGGGTATCCAAGTCTCCAGGCCTGTTATATAGACATCACCGACCTTCCCTTCTGCCTTGAGTCTCCCTTCAAGCAGCACCTTGGCAAAGGCCTCTACCGGCTCGACGATGTCCACGACCTCGCAGACCCTACTCAGCAGCCCTTCTGTGACCCTGCCGATGCCCGCACCGCAGTCAACGCCCCGGGGGAGGGGAGGGAGATGGGCAGCGGCAGCAACGGCAGTGCCTCCCCCGCGAGACGGGAGCAGACGGCGTACTTTGGCCAAAAACGACTGCGAGGAGCGTAGGTCTACCCTAGAGATCTCTGGATATCCACCAAGCATCCCCTTGATGTTCGGCTCAACAGCGTTCCAGTACTCTACAGCACCAGCATTGTCGACAAGCATGTCTGGCGGGAGCTGCCCGTCGCCGTCTGTCATCTTTTCATCACCAGGACCCATGATGCAAAGCCTGAAAGATCCCTGATAGCGCTCTTTCAAGTCTTCCCACGCAGTCAAGTCTTTCGAAATAAACCGAACACAAAAAAAACAAGGTCCCACCATACATATGTAGGTAGTATTTAGTTACGGGGGCCTCGGCTGCGACTCCCGGAGGGGCAAAACACCTGCTCGATAAAATCTACATTAAAAACATCTTCACGTCTTGTGAATATTACC
Source organism: Microsporum canis CBS 113480 (assembly GCF_000151145.1). NCBI lineage: Eukaryota > Fungi > Ascomycota > Eurotiomycetes > Onygenales > Arthrodermataceae > Microsporum > Microsporum canis. The sequence goes on from NW_003299168.1 coordinate 3,221,141, forward strand.
AAACATCGAACATCCGCTCATCCGCCCATCCGCTAGATAGAGCATATCGCATATCAACGTCTATACGGAGTATATGTTTAGCGCCAGGCCTCTGATAGGACGCTACTGCTCTCGTTGGTTCTGGCCCCCTCAGCTGCTACAGCAACATCTACACCTAAGATCACCCAGCACAAGACTCTTCTCCATCTCATTGCCCAGCAGTATGTCTAGCCTCTCAGTGGAACTTACGGCACCAAACGGCCGAAAGTACGTCCAGCCTTTGGGCCTGTTCATCAACAACGAGTTTGTCGCCGCCAAATCAGGACAGACTATTGTATCGGTCAACCCGACGTATGTACAAGTTTCAGCCTGCACCCCCCAAAAAGCAAAGGATACTAGATGATGCTAATTCTCAAGTGAACAGTGATGAGACGGATATTGCCACTGTGCATGCTGCCGGTGCTGAGGATGTAGATATTGCCGTCAACGCAGCTCGTGCCGCATTGAAACATCCCTCATGGAAGGATCTATCCGGCTCCGACAGAGGACGGATGATGGTAAAGCTGTCTGAGCTTGTTGAGCAGCATGCGGAGACTTTGGCCACTATTGAAACGTGGGATAATGGTATGTTCTGCTCCCTTTGATTCTCGTCCCATTCCCTCAGAGCCTTGTCCCACCCGGCTTGGACATGTTTCCTTTAATGAGAAGTTGACTTGGAACTTCGCCGTTCACCATCTCAGGAAAACCATATTTGGTCTCTCTGGGCGATGATGTCTCTGAAGTTGCATCTGTCTTGAGGTATTATGGCGGATTTGCAGACAAGATAGAAGGTAGGACTATTAGCACCACTGCCAACAAGTTTGCCTACACGTTACGCCAGCCCATCGGCGTCGTAGGCCAGATCATCCCGTGGAACTTCCCGTTAGCAATGGCTGCCTGGAAACTGGGACCAGCTTTGGCATGTGGAAACACCGTGATCCTTAAAGCTGCAGAGCAGACTCCTCTGAGCGTATTATACCTTGCAGGATTGGTGAAGGAAGCAGGATTCCCCCCTGGCGTGGTTAATATTATCAACGGATACGGTAAAGACGCCGGGGCTGCCATTGCGTCTCACACTGGCATAGACAAGATCGCCTTCACCGGATCTACAAGCACAGGCCGTGCAATCATGAAAATGGCCGCAGCTAACCTGAAAAACATCACCCTTGAAACTGGTGGCAAGTCGCCACTCATCGTCTTCGACGATGCAGATATCGATCAGGCTGCAAAGTGGGCTCACACCGGCATCATGTACAACATGGGCCAAGTTTGCACTGCCACATCTCGTCTGCTAGTTCATGAGGGTATTTATGATCAATTTGTAGCAAAATTCAAAGAAGCCATTGCCTCGACAAGCAAGATTGGTGATCCATTTGCGGAGGACACTTTCCAGGGGCCCAGGTGACCAAGGCTCAGTACGACCGCGTACTTTCATATATCGAGACTGGCAAATCTGAAGGTGCAACTCTTGCTACCGGCGGAGTGCCACATCAGAAAGTTGGTAATGGCAAAGGCTACTTTATCGAGCCAACGGTATTCACCAATGTTACAGATAATATGGCAATTTACCGTGAAGAAGTGTTTGGGCCCTTTGCCGTGATTGCTAGTTTTAAGACCGAAGAGGAAGCACTCACCAAGGCAAACGACACAACCTACGGCCTTGGCGCAGCGGTGTTTACCCAGAACATTGAGCGTGGTCACCGTGTAGCTTGCGGCATCGAGGCTGGAATGGTCTGGATTAACAGCAGCAACGATAGTGATTTCCGTGTGCCATTTGGCGGTGTCAAACAATCAGGCGTGGGAAGAGAACTGGGAGAAGCCGGCCTTGAAGCTTACTCTCAAATTAAAGCTGTCCATCTCAACATGGGAACCAGGTTGTGAGCGCAGAAATAAAGAGCAAAGAATCGGTGAAAGGCGAGCCACTTATTTTACTTTCTTTGGTCCGGTAACTATGGTCCATATGCCCGGGCAACTCGTTCACGTTCCGAGGCTGCAAAGACTGGATTCGACAAAGTTGAAATCGATCTCGGGGATTCCATTAAATAGCTTTAGTGCTTGTACGACGGATGAAATTGTCAATACATGAACATTAAAATAAATCCATCGTATTGCTTACCGCTCATACACTGCCTCCCTGCAGTTAGCTGGTGAAATGCAAGCCAAAAAAGCAACAGGTTCGTATGCATGTACGGAGTACAATAGAAAAAGAACCACGGTGGATATCGAACGATGCCATGCAGCTCTGCCATGCTCGCCGCCTTCGAGTCTAAGATCAATTGACAATTTTTCCATCTGGGGAGAGTTCTATCAAAAAGGAAAGAAAAGGAGAAAAAGAAAAAAAAACAAGAACAAGTGCCGATTAATGGCAAACCCTTACTATGTATGGTCCATCTCGAGCAAGATATACAACAACTGATAGTTCTGCAAGCCGACTGTTTCACCAACTTCCGGCCAACTTGCAGGGGCACCACATAGTATACACACAAGTACCCCTCAGATCAATAGGTTCCTTTTTTCTGTGTACACCATGGGTTTCCATCACAGCTGATCATCTCGATATGCGAGATTACTCCTCGAATAAGACACATTCCAGAAGCCCGGTGGAATGAATGGGGGCACAAGGCCATAAAACAATCACGAAAATAGAACAAGAGGGTCATCAGACATGCAAAAATGCAATATGATGAGAAAACAAAAAAAGGAAAGAAAGCAAGAAATGCGTTTGAACCTCTCTTTATCGTCACTAAGAAGTTTTTATGTCTCGTTAGTGGCGCAAGACAAAAAATAACCAACAAATAGACCGCATATCGATGAGAAGATACATGACCATTCTTCTCGAGGGCGTGGGGGAAGAAAGAGCGGTCCCATCTCTTATGAAAAAGCGATAAGACCCAATACTTTTTTGTTGGAACCAAGTATTGTTGCTGTCCGACTTATGTTCCCGGCTCATATTTAGTTAAAGAGTCCGACAAAGAGGGAAATCGAGGACATCGAAAGGATCAATAACTACGCCATCTCTCTCTACTCGAGGTGGAACCCCGTTATTATAGCCTCGATGCTGAAGTCACTCTATTCTTCGGAGGCTATTCTCCCGCCACACGTCAACGGTATGATGCCTTTTGCGATTTATCCCAGCGGGCCAATCAGCTCATGAACAATTCAGCGATACTCTGTGTGCAGGACCAAAGCCTAGGATAGTTCAATTTCGCTCGGCTAAGTCAAATGTCTAGGCTTGCAAAGAGTGTACATGGCCGATTGGTAGCTGAGACTTGGGCATACGGGGTAGCGGGAAATGGTTCTTTATATATCTGCCTTGCTGAAAGGCCACCTAGTCCTACCTAGATTACTCTTAACTTTGATACCAACATGCAGGTGATACGATGTTTACGCCTGTAAGATCGTTATTTGTTATTTTATTATAATCGTTTAACTCCTCTCAATGTCGGGGTTTTTTTTGCTGCTTCATATGTCAAAAAGCAGCCGCAACCACAGGCACAGCTACAAGCGAATATGACTAGAAGCTTGAACATCCTCTGAAGCCGTTCATGCACCTCATGGCGGCACGCGAGCCCAGTTTGATCTCCTATCTGGTAGCCATATTCATTGGGCATTATACCATGGCGACATGAACAATACGGATCTACTAGTAGATGAGAAAACGGGAGATTTAACTGGAGTAGTGGATTGAGCAGAAGCCACTATCCAACAATTCGAGCTGTCTATATGGAGGTTAGAGGCCCTTATTGGGTTTTCAGACATCGTACGCAAGCAATACGGAGTAGAGTCCTTGAAGATATATATATTCTTGACCGCTCTCCGAATAAAGTCGGGAGTATTATCATCATATCTAGGAGGGGTTGAATCCTGCTAAGATATTGGTTTATACGGATCACTGTGGCGGAGAGGCCAGCCAGCCTGCGGCGCTTGCAGGCGATTCTCCAGAAGAGGTTTTACCTCCTGTCTCGCCTATTACCAGACTCAAGAAGTGAGTAAATATAGAAACATACAGGCTGTCTCAGTGGCACTGGACAAAGACACGGTGTAACGGTTCCATTGCTTGCTCTGGTCCCCTGTTCTTGTATGGCCTCTACAACTGAAGGAGGCGATTGATATACACGCCAAAATGGTCAACGGTCGGTTGGCCCAGTGCAAAAAAGAAAAAAAAAAAAAACACACACACACACACACACACACACACACAAAGAGGCAAGGGATCGGGGAACGAAACCTATTCGTGATGGACAGTTATTGCCACCACTATACCTGTCCTTCGTTGCACAGTGGTTGGTTGGTTTGTTTGGCCTTTTCATGGTTCGAAGACGTACGGCATCCTCCGTACCTGACCGGTATGTTTCAACATGGCAGACACCATACATACATAGTACACACGTGTGGGAATGGAAAAAAAAAAAAATAGAAAAAGAAAAAGAGACCGACATGTCCGTTATGGAATACTTTTTTATTTTCATGCCCGAGTGTGTTATGAAGAGGAGAAATCTACTAGATGCAAGGATCAGCTCACTAACTGCAGCTAATGCATCTCTTCCCTGGAGCTGCACGGCATCTTATGCATAAACTGGCGGTCATCACTGACTCCTTGCAGCCCGGAAGCACTCTTTTCCAAGCGGCATTGGCAGGCCTGTCCAATTGGTTCGAGAGTGATTCATTTTTCTGGGCCTAGCACCGAAACAGTTCCAAAGGATCCGCGAAAGAAGTTATGTATCAGCCTGCATTATCTTCTTTTGGGAGAAGCTACGTCAGCCGCTCCAACAAACGCCAACATGAGAGCTGTCTTTCTCGCCCCCAAGTGGCCTGCGGCGCCATGTTCTCTCCGCGTGGCATCAACAAGGGAAATCCTGGATGTGTCCACGAGAGCCAACATTATGTGCCTTATTATAGACGGGGGAGGCCGAGTTTTGCACAGCATCTTGGGTTGGGCCAGGAAAGAAAAAGAAAAGCGAGAGGGGAAGGGGATGACAGACGACAGACGACAGATACGTGCGTCTTTGATGTGCGTGGCACAAGCCCGGGCATAACATCTTGTCAGCGAGTCGGAATAAGAGTAAAAAGGCGAAAGTGTCAGGCGTAACAGTCGGTTCGGTTGACTGTTACACTGACTGGGGGGATATACGATAGCCGTGGCAAGAAAGAGAGAGAGGGAGAGACAATGGATTGTAGCCAGCAGGTAACATCTATATGTCTACCCTGAATGGCTCCATATTGTTTTCTCTGCCAGTGGCTCTTGAACTTTTTTAGACAGTGAATACCACGGCCGGATGCATGATTACGGAGCCATGAGAGGTATTCTCGAAGCAATAGAGGGGGTATATCAGCAGAGGAGTATAGAGTATGCTGAATGGAGGGGAGTCAAGAGGAACGAACAACAGAAACTAGGCTTCATCACGAGCATTAGACTACAGAGGAGGTAGGTTTATTAATATCATCTCTTGATGACAACGACGATGATTAGTGTGGATGCGAGAATTGGGTCCTTTGGGAGGAAGAAAGGGGGGAAGGCAACGCCAGCCGGGGATGTTTACCAAACAGGAAAAGCTACCGTCTGATGGCGTTCGAGATGGTGGGCTTGGAGGCACAATAGTTCCCATAATCGCCATGCTGCTCTTCTGCAAGGCAAGTAAAGCAAACGAAGCCGTAGCCAATGCCTGGTCTCAGTCGGGAGGATGGAAAAGGAGAGAGAAAAGAAAAATGTTTACGTATAGGGGCGAACAGACGGGAAAAGGGAACCTTTTTTTTTTTTTTTTTTGAAATGGAGCGTGGAGAGAAAATAGGCTAAAATTAAGGTGGCCCGACGCCAGGGACCAGGGAACGAAACAACGTTTTTTTGCTTCCCGTCTCTCAAGCTTCGACTGTGCGGCGTGGAGAACGGAAGTGGTGTGTGAGAGTGTTTTGAGAGCGCCGTACGAAGTATGTACTATGTATATACAAATACGGAGTTATAGATATCTGTAGACAGTGTGTCGAAGTCGCATGACCTGGGCTGCGATCATCTTCGTATATAGTTACTCTGTGTAAGCCTTGGTCAAAAACAAGGCTGGTAATATCGGGATTTCACATCAGAGCTGTCAATTTCGAGATCGTCCAAGCATACCGCAACCCGAATCCTTTGCTCGAAATGTAGAATGTAGAAAACTTATATACAATGACGAGGTAACTGACGCCGGGGGCCTCAAAGAAGGAGATGATTCATGTACCAATGTATGTGAGAGGAGGCTACATACGTAACAGCAGGAGAGTTAGACTTGAAACTTTGCCGTGGAACAAAAGAAAGTATGCGAGAGAACAAGATGGGGAAAGAGAAGACGGGACACGGCTATCAATAGTGGTATATAACAAATCTGTGGTTATATTATCAGTGTCAGCACGGAAAACGGTGCCATTGATATACTCAGTGCCGTAGTAACTCGTACTTTGGGGGCCTGTTAGAGAAAGAAAAAATAATTATAAACATTCATATCACTACCTGGTGCAATACTTTATGTATACATACCAGGTAGAATTCAATCTTGTTGATCATTGTCAAGGATACATAAACATAATATTATCCGTACACCAAGAGCGTACTATACATCCAGTCTCTGTCTGTTTTGTGTTGGTGTCGCCTCTGGGGTAAACGGTTGCCAAAAGAGTAGTCTGTATATACTCTTACATTGGATCTTGCAATAGGTGGATGCTGCCTCCGCGGAGGTAGCTTGACAGGGTGGAAAGCCTGTCAGAACTCTTGAAGGACCCGGGAATGTGATTGACAAGGGTTGCTGCATATGGGAGGGAAAACAAGCATAATCCGCAAGCTTTTCTTTTGAACAAGACCACCCCTTGGGAATGCAAAGCAATTATCACCTGAATCCCTTCACAAAGTCCCCGGTATTACGCGAGGACAGTGCAAAAAAGCCCAAAATCAGCACTGAATTGGTCCAATTTAACCGAAAGCCCTTTCCCCCTAATCATCACGTGTACTCCCGTATATAGAGAATATAAACTGATGGTGAGAGTGGCGACGCCAGATGCGCATTATTGTCTGGACCTCGAAAGAGGTGGTCAGCTTCATTGGTCGTTTTGTTTTTTTTTTTCCTGAGAAATTCGTCAAAAAAATATTGAAAGCAAGAAGGATGTGTAAAATGGCGGTGGTCTTGGGGGGTTGAGCATGCATCGTCACCTTGAGAATCGCTGTGCATCATGCTCCTTTCTTCTTCGTTGTAACGAGAGGCGGCCCTGTAGATCTTGACCAGCTGACGATGATTGTCTGTTCTGGCCATGCCATGGGCCCTCAAACAGAGCAAATTCACAGTTGCTCGGGGACTAGCCTTGACGTTCCTGAAGCCCTTGTAATTTATCTTGTATTATTCGGTGCCGTCTCTCAAGTCTGTTGTCATGGGTCGGGATTTAAAAAGAGACAAGAAAAATGAAAAAAGAAAAGGAAAAAGGAAAAAAAGAGAAGGAAAAAAAAAAAAAGAGAGATGAGGAAGGTTTGTGCAGAAGTAAGGATGAAGTTTATTATATCTCGAGAATTGCGACTAGCATTCTCATATGATATACGGAGGGAGGTTGGTGCCTCATACAGAGTCCTGCGTTTGAAATTGACGATGCATGCCCAAATGTATATGAACTCCATGCTTGTGCTGAGATCCTCACTTTATTTACCCTGGACATAAGTATATGTGGCATCGTGCATATGCATATGTATGTATTGCATCATGTAGGTGCAAGACCCCTATCCCTCCAGGCCATGCCAACTACATAACGTGGAAGGGATGGTATATTATCTGGCCACAGCGCGGGATGATTCAAGGGTACTGTGGGATTTGACATCTCCCCCTGTATCAGCTCGTTCCAGGGCATTTGCCGATTCTCTTCCGCAGAAAAGGGATGAGCCGGAGATTTTCCTTGCTTCTTACATAGTACTATGCATGGGAAGCTTATGTGTACTCCATGCCTTGTCCCTTTTTTTTCTCACTTCTGATAAAACCTCTACCAAATGTGAGCTAGCAGGCTCCCCTTGTAGGCAGTGACAGGATACAGATTCCTGAAATGGATTGGTAGGCTCGTATCGCATTGATCAACTGCTGGTTGGGTTGTGCTGGGAATACGGAAATACACATGATACTGGTCTGTCACGGCAGAGAGCTGGAAAATATCAGAAAAGGACAACCTTCCAAGGCCATAAGGATTTGGCTATGCCACCAGAGGCGTCCTCTTCTTCTTTGTTATATTTATTTTCAAAAACTCAAGCCCATGACTGGATTATGAGAGTTATTCCGCTGAAGACAGCTCCGCATCCTTGGTTATATCATGCATTAGGCGGTTACCTAATAGTATAATTATTAGTATATTGACATATATGTTATGTACCAATCCCTTCAAGTTTCCCCACGCTAGTTCTCGTAATTACCCGGAAGGCGGATGCTGAGGCGGGAGAAACAAAGAGTGGTTCCCTTGAATTTTGGAGTCATTTTGGCAGACTTTCGGCAAGTTGGCTGGTGGAGATCTCAGTTGAACTTTGGCTCGCCTGTTCGGATGATCTCCAGAGGAATCCATATTTTAATTATGTACGATTCTTTCCCTCCTAGTATTTACAGAGCCAAGATCCTTCTTTCTCTCGCCCTTTCTCCCTTCCCCCCAAAGGCAGAGCTGTGGATCGAGATAACAGGCTAGTATGGCGCCGTTGAGTCCCTGTACCAGGGTTGCGGTGTCGAAGGGAGACACATGATCGCGGAATTAGGCCCTAGCATATGTACAGCCATGCCGGGAGTGACTAACCGCGTCCAATCATGGTGGTTCACAATTGGGCCTCCACTATTGCTCTTGTACTGGAGGATTATGTGTATTTGCAGACTCTTCTGCAAATCGGTTCTCGCTGATCAACTCCTGCCAAGGCTCGGGATTTGGGTTCCGCTACGCCACGAACAAGGGAATGCCATGCTATAGGCAGTTCGGGTACTCCATCCTCAAGTGAGACGGGAGAGAAGAGCAACCAGTGAAGGCGTTGATTTTGTGTTGTCCAAAGAGCAGCCATGCAGGCGGAGCAGCAAGCTGAATGTCCGCTAGTTTGGTTATCAGTCCAGCTAGGAATCGAATGTTCTGATCGGCGTATAGAACTTCTTCTGCCATGCCCGTGTATTCCGCATATGTGTACTCTCTGTACGGAGTAAGTATATATAAATACCACTTATATATATACTCCTGACAACATAACAAATACATAGTACTCGACGACAACAAAAAAGAAACGAGAAAAGTGAAAAAAAATGTTAAATAAGCAGTTTTTATTTTCATTTCTTTCCCTCATTTTCTTTTTTATTTTGGGCTTCGTTTTTGCAATTTCTCTCGCCTTGATCCTGGTCATATGTATAATATCGGACTCGGCCTTCACGTATCTACATCGACACACGACCCGATGTCAAGCTTGACAGACGCAAAACAAGGCGGAACGTGGGAGAGATAAGACGACTGTTTGGCTTTAACGCTGTTGCATCCATCCCTTGCCTGCTCTGCCTTTTGAGACCTTGTTCCTGACCTCTGTCTCTCGTTTATCGCTTGGCTGTAGTTTCAGGGCGGCTGCATGACATATTGAAGAAAAGGGACGCTGACTTGCATTCTTCATTGCTTTTTTGCGCGATCTGGAGTACATATACGGGAGGCGAGGGTGTTGCATCTTCGACCTTTTATCACTAGCAATGTTTTCTTCTTTCTGGATTTCTGTCCCTTTTTCTATAGTTTTTTTTTTCCTTTCCCCTTTTTGGTTTTCATGGAGTGAGAAGAAAGTGGTCCGTGCAGCTGTAAAACTTCAACATCGACAAAAAAATCCAACAAACAACGACGAAGTTCACCAACGTTAAGGGAAAGAAGAACCGAGATGAACAGTTGTTCAAGACATCTGGGACGATAATATCAAGGGATGGCTTTTTAGAAGGAAAAGGACAAAAGAAAAAATAAGGAAAAAAGGAAAAAAGAAAAGAGGTTAAACTAAAGTCCTTGAACACAGGCTAGTACCAGCTCAAATGTAATACCTGGTATACATCAGTATATATACATATGTATATACGGAGTACGGATATACAAACTAATAATAGAGAAACAGAGCTGGTGGCGGCCCCGCATCCCTGTTCCGCCCCCATGTTCTAAGTGAAAGGGCAGCTATGTACGAGGTAATGTACTTTTGCACAGCGTACCGACAAAGAAGGATGAATGTGGCTGTTGAGCCGAGCAGAGGAGACTAGCAACAAGCAAGAATTCCACGGACAAGCCCTTGCTTGAAACCCATATCCTGTCACTCGCCACGAGCTCATGGGATGGCATTCTAACCAGCGATCCCGATCTTGCATGATCTCAATTGTTTATGAATGGTACCATGTGGGCTCTAGATTCTGCTGGGGTTATCGTTTATACCCTAGGCCCTGTGAAGTTGAGAGCTGATGGTGGAGGATCTGTTTGACGATCACAGGAGAGAGAGGCATCGCCAGCGGCCGAACCGTGTTGAGATGCTCTACTCCAGCTAGCGCAGCCACTTTTGGCTGCGTCACCAGCATCAAGAAGCGTATACATATACCTGGTTGTTGCTTGTTGGCATTAGCTTAATGGGGGCCCCATTGCAATTCACTCCAGCGGGAGCGCGTGCCGTAGAGCGCTCGCCCGCTCCCGTCAAGAGAAATTTCCATTTTAAAGCCCCTGGAACCCTGTAAGATGGACAGAACAGTGGCTCCTTTCTGGAACCGATCCTCCGACCAACATCCTGATCAGACCTTTTTCTTTTTTTTTTTTTTTACTGAACAAAAAAAAAAAAATAAGGCTGGTGAGCATGGTTATATTGACCACATTGGATAGCGTGAATCGTGCATGGGAGGTTGAATAAGAGCCCCTAGATGAAGATCTCTCAATGCGATCATCTCGAAGTGTATGTGATCCCCCGCAAACGAAGAAGGAATGTGAAGTTGGCTAACCAGGTGAGAGGTGCTTCTCCATTCGCATATTTTGTATGGTTCACCCGTATGGAGAGAAAACCCAGCCTGAGCACATGATTCATAGTACTATATGCATCTTGCAGATGAGCATCACTAACGGTGCCTTCTAGAAGGCAGCTAGGTGCTTGCTTTCATCCTGAAGTAATTCAGGTTTCATCCAACCACCCTGATTACGTGAACCTAGCACACTCAGGATCCCATAAACTCCGTAAATTACGACCACATACACTCACATATGATATACATAAGTTCCATCAAATACATTGTATGGAGTATAGCTGAAATATTTGGGTAATTTAAGGTATAGTGAGTGTATGGAGCTAGGACAAGGATACCGGCAAGGTACGTACTTTCTCCGTATGCCCCCCCTTTCGATGATGCACCAAATCCAAGCGCAGCTCCGGGCAGCCAGGAACCAGCAAGACAGGCTGGGGCAGATATTGGTGCTATGCCATTCTCAGCCGTATGGGGGTTTTTATGTGGTAATTTGGTCTGTTTCCAGCCATTTATCCGAGCTCCAAGGCTATTCTTTCTAAACTATTCTCCACGTTCAGCAAGGATGTTGCCAGCATCGAACATCTCATGGCAGTCCGTCACGATAATAATAATCGGCTCGCTGAACCTCGAGAATTTCTCTTCCATTGATGGTGGAGAGAGAGATCCGTTACATCTTGAGTTTAATACCGGGCTTCCATGCTATATACATTTGTGTATGGCTCTTCGTCTGCATCTATACGGAGTACCTCAAGCATACTCCCATTCCCCCATGAAGCCTAAAATTCTCGTAACTCGAACTGACAAAAAAAACTAACTCCCACTAATACCACTATATACTCAGTCCCAAGCCCAACCGTTCCCACTGCAGCTCTGGTGTGTTGATGGTACAGGTTTGTTCTTGCGTATCAGTGGCTTTTAAACAACTGACAACCGAGGACTCCCAACGGGCCATGGCAACGGCAATAACCACCAATGGTACCTGAGATACTCCGTATCCTCTTTTTATACCTGCCAGCCGAAATCCTTCGAGTTTGCGGGTAACGGAGTAGCCCAACGCCAGTGATCCCTTGAGCTTCACACCGTGCTATGTACGGAGTACAGGTCGTGATAACACATGTCTGCGTGTCCAGCCTCCTCCTGTCTCCTTGATCTTCTGGCTTCTGGCCGCTCCAGAAACAGAGCAAAATTGAGTATTGAACCGTTAGCCTTTCGCCTCGGGAACTCTCCACTGGGGCTCGCAAGACCCACTCGGACGACGAGCGCCCGAAAGGAAACAGCTAGTAACCTTCAAGATACGACCAAGCAACACTACAGCCTGGTTGCTGCCCAGCATGCCGAAATAAAAAAAGCACCACCTGTGCAACGCTAATAGTTACCCCCGGTTTTGGATTTGACTCGAGTCTCCAGCACGTCAAGGATGGAACGATCCAATAGTTGCCGCGCAGGAGCTCGCCTTGAGCTCCACTGGCGGGCCACCATTCTCATCCCTTAACCAAGCTGGCGGAGCGAAAGAGCCTGTGACTTGTGCAGTAGGTTTCTTTTCTTTTAGTTTACTTTAAATTCTTCTATTTTTCATTTGCACGCCGTTTTAATTTTAAAATTTTCTTTGGTCGACGATAATGGTTAATTTACTCTTTTATTTATGCACTAACCTTGGGTATCCATCCCTCCATGGGATAGTTCCGGTACGCCCGGTCCCATGAAGCTGCCTTACTCGCTAGATCATGGCGGAGCTTTTTCATTTCCATCTGTGAGGACCATTTTCTTATTCATCATAATGAGGAAAAAGCAAATGGTCAATCGTCCAGAGTTCCTTATGGAAGGGCTGTCCTCTCGTATCCTCAGTTCTGGTGCTCGCCTCATCCTCTTTTTCATTCGAATGCTTCGCCCTTTTTTCTTTTCCGTGACCTGCAGTTGTCGTTTTTATATTGCCTGCTCCCGAAAAAAAAAAAAGAGACCAATACCCAATCGCTCCCTATACACTCGACATTTGTCAACCGGCTATTCCTTTTGTCGACTATCCCACCAAATACTCCAACTCTTCTTTTCGACGTGTGACGACACCTGGCTCGATAGCTGTATATGCTGCCTGCATTAAGTGCTTGACAACGACAACGGCAACGACAACACAACCGAAACGTCATCTCTAAAACTTTACTATATTGTGGTCTGGAGGAAGCAGAAACCTCCTCTCACCCTCATCCATCGTGGCTCTCCTCAGTACTCAAAGCCTTTTCCATCTCGGCTACTCAGGGTCGGCATCGTCAGGACTGTCACCCCATCCTGAAAATCGCGATCATTGCCCAGGCGATTTCCTACCCAGCCCTCCCTCCTCCCTCTCTCATTTTCAGCTATTTGAGGGTCGTAGTCCTTTGGAGAGAGGGAAGGACCGTCCATGCCACGTCTTAGGTCAGCTTCCCTTCGGAGGAGACCAAAATCTTATGTCGCAGCGGCCATATGCTTCAAATTCTCCATCCGACGAGACTTCCCAGCCTGTCAGCCAGCTATTAACATCTCCCGGCCGTTCAACTGCTCCACAAGATGAGGTAGAATCAGTAGATCCTCAGGCGCGGCATGGTGCTCCAATTCCCACGCCTAGTCGATCGGGATCAGTGAGAGGAGATGAAACCCCGCCAGAGCTTGCGCATTCCGGAAGGCCAACCTCCTCCGGCCATGGTTCAGCTTCCCAGAAACGGCCTCGATCACTAGGAATGCAAGCAATCCTCAACCCGTCATCTCATGCCCCGTTAGAGCCAAGCTCCCGACAAAGTAGCCGGGAGCCACTAGGATCCCCTACATCAACAGCTACATCTCCTTCTGCGCATATCCGTGGAACACCGTCTCCAATCCAACCCCCCACTCAACCTCCACTACACTACCATTATGAACGTTCTACGTTATCTCCGAAGGTGGGCAGGAAGCTTTTGACTCCCAAGTCACCCGCTGTCCGTGCCGCGAGCTTGGGAGGTCGATTCACTCCTGTGCCGGGGACCATAAACGCAATCCAGTCGCCTTTTCTACAGTCCCCCCCGCCTCCGAGATTTGCCGAGGGTGCATCTCGAGTGCTTATTGACTCTGCTTCTGCAACTGTGCCTAGTAGACTAACTCAGCCTCGCCAAACAACTCACGCAGCTAGCATTTTCTATGACCAGAGGCCGTCTACTAACCCACAATCCCAAGATACAAGTCCACGTACTCCTCAGTCATCGTATAGCTCCTATAGCCATCCATCTCCTGCCCCAGCTCCGTCAATCCACATACAGCAACAGCATCCTTCTCCTATATCCAATCCAGCTATACCTGGACCTCCCCGTAGCACCATAGCTCAGTCGCTGTTGCCGCTTGAAAATCGAGGGCATTATCGGGGAGATGGCGCGCTCGCAGCCCTTGGGCCATACATGACAGCTGAACCTGGCACTGGGCTAATACCCTTTACAATTGACCGAGATTCTGGGTCGATGAAAGCCAAGATAAAGCGAGAAAAGAATAGCAGTGCTTCCAAAAGATTCCGGCAAAGGAAGAAGGTCGTGGAAGCAGAGCAATCGCAAGCTATTAAAAGACAAGAGGAGGAAATTAAGAGCCTGACGGAAGAAAGAGATTTCTATATCAGGGAGCGTAACTTCTTCCGGGATATGTATGCGAGAACTCCTGGTGCCAAAATACCTCCGCGACCACCGTCACCTCGCTCTTTCAAACCTCGTGCTACTCCGCTTGCTTCGGAGGATGAAGGGGAACATACCTCATTAGATGCAGATGACGGGGGGAGCGGTGCAGCAGGCCGAAATGTTCGACAGAGAACCGGGTCCGGGCCAGTGCATCTGCCGTACCCTGGCATACAGACTTCGGGGTCGTTTGCACCCATGTCAAGGTCTCCATCTACACATGCACCGCCAGCTCCATCGTATCCATTGCCGTACCCTGCACCATGGCGTGCACCTCCTATGAACATAAACTCACAAACCGCGGAGGGAGCCTCTGTCGCCCCATCACCAACGGCCCAAGCCAGCTCTCGGGAAACCCAGCAGCAACAAGCATCGCAGTACCCGCCTTATCAGCAACATCAATAATGATGGCCACACTAACGTCCTATGCTATATACTACCGACCAAGAGCTGGACCTCTTCTGGTACTATATATTTGTATATGCACAGACCCCATATACGTTTTGATATAATCTCACTATTAACTAATTTAATCCTCAAGAGGACCTAATTCCCCTTTCCCTAATTCTGCCCCTGTTCACGCTTCGTTTTTATTCCTAGTTTTCTCCCCTTTTTTCTTATGGTCATCTTTAATATATATGTTTGGGCAGGAACGGAAGCCAAAAAAAAAATTGCCCTGGGAACCGCAGACTTACATCATTACTACGGTAGGAAGAGGGCAACCTCTACTGGAAGGCGTCGAACTGTTGACTTTTTTTTCCTCTCATACTTCCCATGCTTTTGGCCTGGCTCTGCATCTTTCTTGTTCTTTTCATTTTTTTGAACGTCTCTCTCTGATAAGGGTTCCGTCATACCACTATTTCCTTCTAATGTCTTTCGTTATTTCTCTTCCCCCATCCATCAATGGACAAGGCATGGGTGCTGGCCCCCTCTACCCTATGAAATCAGCCTTGATGCCTATTACTTGATTAGGCCAGCCCATGAACTTTCTTACTCTCGTTTTTCTTACTGTCTAGTTTTTGAGTTGCTACATAGCATACTCCTTTTTTTTTTTTTTTTTTTCAACCCTCTTTGTATTGATACCCAGGGTGGCACAATGCTTTACTTTTTCCTGTACTCGAATATCCCATCTCTGGTTCTCATTTCTATATGTTCTCTCTTCGGGCGCGCTGCTTTAGAATCTCTTTCCTTACCGATCCAGCTTGGTTTATCTTTATTGCCCGTCTCTCTAGCCCGTTCAACAACCCAATCCAACAGCCATGGGGGCGTTGGATGCATGTCCCTGGCGTCAACCATGAGTTATAGTTGCGCGGGGTACGGGGCCCCAAAAAAAAAATACAAAAAGAGAGCGGAAAAAGGAAAGAAACCAGGCGGCAGACTCGGCATTTTCTTTCTATATTGACAGTTTATCTTCTATTTCATATACTGATAGCGTGGGGGGGCCTTGGTCGGGAAGACGGAGAGGGCGGAGGTGTTCTTACATCCTGTTTCATATGTAACCAATAACCGTCTAAAACTGTCGGGAGTCGTCTGTTGCCTTTTACCTCTTGCTGTTGGAGGTGGTATACTTTTCTTTAGTTAAGAAATTGGGTTTTATATTATTCTGTTCTTCAACGCTTCTTTTTTCCAACAAAATCACTGTTAATTTCAGACGTTAAACCGTGGGCGCAGGTATCGGGTGCTCCCGACCGAACTGGCGGGGGCCCAGAAGTTACTTGATTTACCATTCAGTCCAGGTTTAACCCCTTATAAGTTGAATTCCTTTGTCTCTCCTGCGTCCGTCTCCCGGGGGGGATTCCCTTTGTCGTCCGTCGGCTATTGCTGAGGCCCGGCAAGCCATCCGAGGCTCGGTGTGTGCGTGAGCAGGACACAGAAAAAAGGGGATGAACGGCGCCTTATCACATCACACAGCAGGCCGCGTCACTGCGTCAGAACCGGCCTTCCGAAGATGCACAATGCAGGCCAAGACTGTGGGATACGGCGAAAAGATTTACGATGTACGAGAAAGAAAGAGATCCAGGCTATTCCCTCTGTTTCCATGGACCCGGAACCTCCTGCATATACATGGCACATTGGATTATCAAAACTCGCTCTCCTTGGCCATGTTTGTTTGTTTGCTCGTTCTTTTTTTCTCAACCTCCTTTTATCCTCCTTTTTTTTATACCAGAAAAAAGGAAAGAAAGAGATTACATAATGGTATATCACGTGAAATTAAGGTTGTAGATCACTTACATAATAAGGGCTTGTTCGGAAGCCCCATCGGTCCGGGCGTCATCTTAAACGCTTTAGGCGCGACGTATATAAGCGGGCGTCTAGAAAACTCCCCCCCCCCCCCCAAAAAAAAAAAGGTTTTCGGTTTTCACTTCATCTTCTTCGACTTCAAAGGCCTACCTTTGCTCTCCCTTCTGCATCTTCTCCCTCTCAGCCAGGCTCTTTTCCCCGCGATGTCTGCCTGTAGCTCTCGATGCGACGCTGTCGCTTCCTCTCGGACCCCACACTCATTGGCGGATTTTGGCTACTGACCAATCAGACTGCGAAACTGCACGCCGTGCCACACTCTTTGCAGAGAAGCGACCGCGATATAGCCCAGGATGTTTTTTAATTTATTTTTCACCTTTTTTTCCTCTTTCGGCTCGCACGAAGAGATGGTGGGGAGATACCATGTCGACCGTCGACCTTATTTACATAAATAGCCAGCCCTTTCTCCTCGCAAGCGACCTGGCCAACGGAGCCCGTCTTACCAGGCTGATTAGAACAGGCTGATATATATATATACGCCTTCAAGATGCCGCCCATGGCTACTGTCCTGTTTACGACGTTGGCCCTGTCTGGTGCCCTGGTGTATGTCGATATGGGCTATTCCCCCCCCCCCCCCTCGTCGTCCGATGCTGACTCTACCCTTTGTAGCAGTGCCGTTGCTGTGCCCGAGGAGGCCAACGCGGCCTCGTTCTGTAGCTCTCCCAGCCGCGGATATAGCTGCTTCCCTCAATACTCTCAGTTCTGGGGCCAGTACTCCCCTTACTTTTCGCTGGAGGGCCGCTCTGTCGTCCCCTCGACCGTCCCCGCCGGCTGCAGGATCACCTTTGCCCAGTCCCTTCAGCGACATGGCGCCAGGTACCCCACCAAGAGTAAGAGTGCAACCTACTCGGAACTCATTGAACGCATCCAGAATGATGCCACCGCATTCAAAGACGAGTTTGCCTTCCTGGAAGACTACACCTACGATCTTGGATCCGATGACATGACTCCCTTTGGCGAACGCCAACTGTACGACTCTGGCATCAAGTTCTTCCAGCGGTATCGATCCCTGGCCAAGGACGCCAAACCGTTCGTCCGAGCTGCTAGCTCTGAGCGGGTGGTTCTCTCGGGCCGTAAGTTTGTGGACGGCTTCAACAAGGCCAAGGGAACCGACAAGGGCGGCCTCACCCAGCTCGACCTCATCATCAGTGAATCGAACCGTGGGAAGAACCCCGTTGCCCCCGGTGGCTGCGAGGCCTTCGACAATGACGATACCGCCGACAAAGTGAGCGATCAGTTCCAAAGTACGTTCATCCAGCCGATTGTGGACCGTGTCAACAAGAAGTTACCGGGGGCCAACATCAAAGCTGGCGACATTAAAAGCCTTATGGCCATGTGCCCCTTCGACACCGTTGCCCGTACCCCGGATGCAAGCAAACTGTCCCCCTTCTGCCGTCTCTTCTCCCACGAAGAGTTCCGTCACTACGACTACCTTGAGACACTCGGCAAGTTCTACGGCTACGGGCCCGGAAACGGCTTTGGCCCAGCCCCCGGAATCGGCTATGTCAACGAGCTCATTGCAAGGCTCACCAACTCGCCGGTCCGCGACCAGACAACCGTCGACCACGAGCTTGACGACAACCCCAAGACCTTCCCTCTCGGTCTTCCTCTCTATGCCGACTTCAGCCACGACAACAGCATGACCGTCATCTTCACCGCCATGGGCCTTTTCAATGCCACCAAGCCTCTTTCCCCCGAACATATCACCAACCCTGCCGATGCGAACGGCTACTCCGCCTCCTGGACCATTCCATTTGGCGCCAGAGCCTACTTTGAGAAGATGGTCTGTGACCATTCTCCCGTAGCCAAGCAGGAATATGTCCGTGTTCTGCTCAACGACCTGGTTTTCCCGCTCCAGGGCTGCCATGCCGATATGTACGGCCGATGCAAACTGGAGGACTTCATTAACGGGTTGACCTACGCTACCTCTAATGGAAACTGGGATCAGTGCTAGGATATTTGCACCCTGCCCTTCTTTTTTCTCATCACTTACGAATGATGAATATCACATAAGTTGATAGACGCATTAATAAACTCGCATTAATACAACTAGCCGATAGAATAAATCTATAGTATCTTGAGATGTTTCCATCGAAAATATAAATCACCCCTTATCATTTCTCTTTAATATCCGGGGTGACGGGATGACGGATGTGGCTTGCAGGGATCCTACAGAGGTTGACATATGGAGCAAAGAGATGTTTGTAAAGCCCGGGGGTACTCCAGAAGCAAGTCCTCGACCATCCTCCGTCTGTAAGCTGACATAAACATGGACACGTGATGCATAACTGTATGACACGTGACCTTCCCCGCGCTCTTCGTTGCTGCGACAGTTTTTAATATAGAAGAAACGCTGAAGACATAAACATATAAACGTGCATGGATGGTGCATATTTCTATCGGCAAGCTGTGTTTATATATGCTTATACTTGCATATCCTGTGTGCGTATAAGGTACTGCAGGCTGTACCTTGGGCTGGACGAAGGATGCGACAGCCGAACCAAGTCCTAACGGTAGAATCTATAACCCCAAAAGACAGGAAGAAAAAGACAAAGTAGATAGAAAATATTATAAATCATCCCGCCGTCGTCTTTCTCGAAGAAGATGGCGTGATGTGCTTGCTTACCTCATCGAGTGGCCTTCTCGGCTTCTCTTTTTATATCTCGAACTTCTCCATCTTTTTTTTCATCTTCCTCCGTCTTGCATCTTCGTCTTCATCAGTCTCCATCGTCCGTCTTCTGTCGACTCTTCAATTCCATCGTCAGGCCGTCTGCTCCGTATAACTAGCTACAATGGCTGAACGCAGTGCTCCGTAGGCGCCTCCCGCCCGTTCACCCCGCACCTTATCGATTGTGCTAACAACCAGCCATTCCTGCAGCCTCCGCCTGGGATCTACCGCCCCAGACTTCAAAGCCGTCACCACCAAGGGCGAGATCAACTTCCACGAGTTCATCGGTGACAGCTATGTCATCCTCTTCTCCCACCCGGTGCGTTTTGCCTTGGAGTTCGCAGAGTAGTCACAAGGTGGGGGCCGGCATCGTATCTATACACGGTTATACTGACAGGCAGACAGGACGACTTCACCCCAACCTGCACCACCGAACTTGGTGCCTGTGCCAAACTAGAGCCCGAGTTCACCAAGCGTAACGTCAAGCTTATCGGTCTGGTGCGTCAATTACTGCCATGGAGGGGAAGACCCATCCGTCTATGAGCCCGCGGAAGCTAACGGTGGCACGTAGTCTGCAAACAGCCTCAAGTCTCACCATGACTGGATCAAGGACATCGACGAGGTCACTGGCTCGCACCTGCAGTTCCCCATCATTGCCGATGCGGACCGCAAGATCTCCTATGCCTATGACATGATCGACTACCAGGACACCACCAACGTCGACGAGAAGGGTCCGTCTCTCTATGTCCTTGACATGTAAAGCTAGAGCACCTCCTGACACGCTTTCCCTTTTTTAGGAATGGCCATGACCATCCGTTCTGTCTTCATCATCGACCCCAAGAAGAAGATCCGTCTGATCATGAGCTACCCAGCCACGACCGGCCGCAACACTGCCGAGGTCCTCCGCTGCATCGACGCTCTGCAGACCACTGACAAGAACACCGTCAACACCGGTATCAACTGGAACAAGGGCGAGGATGTCATCATCCCCCCCTTCGTCAGCACCGAAGACGCCACCAAGAAGTTCGGCGACGTCAGAGTCGTCAAGCCGTGAGTTTCTCCCTCTCTCATTTTGTCGTCTCTCCAGCATAAGCTGACCTATGTAGATACCTCCGATACACCACCCTCAAGGAATAAATCATGTATCTAATGCAGTGTAAATAAATGAATAAATAATCGTAGTCTCCTCTCGTTGTCCATCTTTCTTCTCCTCTTCTTCTCCTCTTCCTCGTCTTCAGGGGCTTTTGCACTTTTTTATGTCCCAAAGCGGTAACTGACGTGCCAAGCATCCCACTTCAACTTCTTTTCAACTTCATCTTTTCAACTTCATCTTTTCAACTTCGCCTTCATATCAACGTCAACTTCTTCTCTCTCCATTGAACAAGTCCAGCTCGTCTCGTCTTCTACTCCAGCGTCTCTACATTATATCAGAGCGACTTGTGGTCCCGCCGCAGAAAACCCACTCCGCGCCGTTTCAGATATCCCTGGGGGGTCCTGGTAGACCAACCGGCTCGCCCACTTGGTTCGTCCGGGCTGCATTGTCTTGTCTGCTTCCTTTCTTTTTCTTTTCCTTTTCTCGCATCTGGGAACTGCATGGATAAGTCCACCAGCTCACCTAACGCTGTGGAAATTCGATTGGTATCGGTTCGACCGTTGGCTGGGTAATATTGGCTGGGTTCGCTGGCTGACTCGAGGCGAGGTATGTTACCTGTACAAAAAATGTTATACACCCGATTATACCACATTTATACGTTTATATATATACACACATGCCTTTACTCATGGCGTCCGGTTGGGTTGGTTTTACTGACATCATATCATGGCAGGCTCAGAGCAGTTATCCTCGCCACTGGGCTTTGGCTCAGTATCAGGATCAGGATCGGGCCCCAGGCTGTCCATCTCGCCCTTGTTCAATGCAAATACGAGTTCGACGCCAGGCGCACCTGCAAATGCACCTACAAATGCATCACACACAAATTCGCGCTCGAGCCGTTTTGCGTCTGTGAAAAGATACCTTCGAACCGAGCTGAGCAGAAGCAGGAGCAAGAGCAAGACCAGGAACGAGATCGGAGCGACCACAGACGAGATCAACGCTAGCAACAGCAGCAGTGAGAGCGAGAACAGGGCCGCAACCGAGGCGAGATATCGTTCTTCCACCGTCCCTTCATCACATAACAACAATCCGCCGCAGTCTTGGTTTTGCGCAGACTCCTCGCCCAAGAGCGAAGAACACCAACAACAACGCTCGTCACCCTTGATAGACAACAGCAGACACTCCAGTCTCCCACTGCCTACACCCCCTCTGCACCGCCAGACAGACCACCCCATTTTCACCCTCCCTCTCCCACCGCCACGGCCACGGGGATCCTCGCTTTCGCGGCCACAGCAGCTTGCCTCTGGTATCGATATACCGCTGCCACTCTCACCGCCGCTCTCTCCCACAACTCTAGGCCCGTCTGAACCCTCGCCATCTGCTTCAACTTATGGACGCTCGCAGGAATACATACACGCACCACCACCGCCGCCGCCAAACGTCTTATATCCGTCAACGTCCATTCTCTCCCGGTTGAGCGAAACGCCTGACATCGCCATGGCTTCAACCAGACGTCCTTCCTCGTCCAGAGGAGGAGACACTGCTAACCCCAACACTATCACCGGCAGCAGCTTACCCATACATACACATTCACATTCGAATTCACAGTCACAGTCACAGCCGCAGCCCCAGTCCCAGTCCCAGTCGCAGTCTCAGTCGCAGTCGCAAACACACACACAGACACAGAATGCGACTACACTGACGGCTGGTCCGACAAACCTCTCTGGCCTGGTATGCAACGTCCACCGCACCACTGGCCGAGAGCCACACGCCCTCGTCGGCGCCACAACCACTATACTGGGCGACAAACTATACGTATTTGGCGGCCGGCTGCTATCCCGGGCCCGACCAGAGCTTACCTCTGACCTGTACGAACTAGACTTGATCAAACGACACTGGACAAAGATCCATCCCACCGGCGATGTGCCTCCTCCACGCTACTTTCATAGTATGTGCCCCCTAGGCGACACTAAGCTCGTCTGCTACGGTGGTATGTCCCCCCGCTCAGCAGTGACTGGCCACCCGCCCACGAACATCAGCTCGTCCCAATCGGCCGGACAGGATGCCCAGCCTGAGGTCGTCGTCATGTCTGATGTGCACATTTACGACGTCGTGACACGGACTTGGACGCATATCAACACTGCAAATACCCCACAGGGGAGATACGCCCACTGCGCAACTATCCTGCCCTCGTCAGCACCATTCGTCTCCGCCAACGCTCCCATGACAGCTATCCATAATAATCCATCTACCTCTAACTCAAACCCCCACCAGGGCTCCATTGGTGTCGAGATAGATGGCTACGGAGGCGCCGAGATGGTTGTTGTCGGCGGCCAGGATAGCTCAAATCACTACATAGAGCAGATTAGTGTGTTTAATCTACGTAGCTTGAAATGGACAGCCACCAGCCCCCTGGGCCGCAGCTGTGGTGCGTACCGTTCCGTTGTTGTCCCCCTGACGGGGATGTCGGTCAACGATCTGGGAGCCGAACGGACAGAGAAAGATCTCGGAAATGTTGTCAATAATTATGATGGAGGGGTACCTGGGTCCGCAATGCTGATATATTCAAACTACAACTTCCTAGACGTGAAACTAGAACTTCAGGCGCGTCTGCCTGACGGGAAGCTCGTCGAGAAAGCCATGGACACATCCGTCTCTCCGCCTGGTCTTCGCTTCCCCAATGGCGGCGTAATCAACGGCCATTTCGTCGTGAGCGGCACCTATCTCACCGCTTCCAAGCAGGAATATGCTCTATGGGCATTGGATCTAAAAACCATGACCTGGGGTCGGATCGACGCCGGTGGCTCTATCTTCTCGAGCGGCAGCTGGAATCGCGGTATCATCTGGAACAGGAGAAGCACTTTCGTTATCCTGGGACACCGGAAGAGAAATCTGGTCGAGGATTATAACCATCGTCGAATCAACTTTTCACATATATGTATGGTTGAGCTGGAAGCCTTTGGGCTCTACGAGAACCCAAGGAGGGCTGCGCCGACGTCTGGATATATTTCTGTTAGTGCCCCTGCTCTGCGGCCTTCGTTGCAGGCAAAGTTCTCGGTCCAGTGCTCTGGCGGACGGCCTTACTCTGCCGCAGCTGAGAAACTCGGGCTGATGGCGCAGGCATGCACTGAGCTGGCGGACATGGACCTCCTCACCATCGGTGGTGAGCGTATCCCCGTCAGCTCCCACATCCTTTCCCGTCGATGGGGCCCTTACTTCGTCCAGCTCCTCTGCGAAGCTACAGCCGTGGCCGGTGACAGCATAAACGACGCAGCAACACTCCGTCAGCCAAATGCTGCATTGAATAGTCGAAACTCGACAATCACCATCACACCGTCGTTGAGCACTGCCAGCCAGTACTCTACCGCTACAACTTTAGTCAACACCATGTCCAACAACAATAACAACTCGTCCTTGGGCGGCACTAACAACAGTAACAACAATGCTAATAGCCACAAAGACCACTCTGGACGACCACCAGGGTCTTCTTCGTCCTCCTCCTCTTGCCTGTCTCGCGCATCAAACCTTGAAATTCCGTCTGCACACAACCTTTCTCCCGCTGTACGGCCTCGAACACTCTACCTGCCACACACGTTCCTCACTGTACAGCTCCTGGTCCACTACCTCTACACATCTTCATTACCTCCTGTCGGTTCCGCGCTCTGCACGCCCCAGATTCTCTGTTCGCTCCTCCAGCTGGCCCGACCATATCAAGTTGACGGTCTTCTCGAAGCCACCGTAGAACGGCTCCACCAAGTCCTCGATGGCCGTAATGCTGCTGCCGTCTTCAATGCCGCCGCCATGGCAGCTGGCGGTGGCCGTGGGACCAACCCCTCCGGCACGTTCGATGGGACCATGGATTCTGTCAGCGACGCGCATGCCCACTCCTATGGTCGCTCTCACTCCCGCTCGCAGTCAAGCACGGCGGACTACCGCCGCCCAAGCAATGCGACAGACGGCATTAGTTCCTTCAATTCATCGGATGCAGAGTCCATCGACAGACCAAACACGGCCAGCAGCACGGCATCTGCCTCCAGTGTCACCGCAGGCCGCGGCGTCCAACGGCCCGCCAATCTTCGCATCAACACCAGTTTTGGTAACGGCAGAAACCGCGCCGAGTCTGACAGTGCCAGCATTCCCAACTCTGCGTCCACGAACAATAGCAATGGTGGGCTAGGCTTTACCGATGCCGAATTGGCACAGCAATCTCAACGCGGTCGAAACAAGACCGGCCGAGATGTCTGGACGGCTGACATCAGCAGCGTTGTTGGTCTGCAGAAGCGTGGCCTCAGAGGGTTGATGGAAGGGCGTCGTATGAGGGAGAGAGGTGCCAGCAGCGCTGATACCCAAGACCAAAATACTTCTGGAGTTATCCCTGTCAAGATGGGCCTGGGGATCTCCTGATCGACCTCTCTTGAGGGCGATATCTTACACGATCTACTGTTTTATATCCGGAGTCCTTCTATGTCACGATTATCTTTTTCTTTCCCAGTCATGGAGTCAAGGAAGGGGGATTACCAAGAGAGAGAAAAAATACAAAACAAAACGTCCATTCGCATGGAGCGTACTACGAATTCCACGGTTGATATTGACTTGGCCATTCTGGTGTTCTCGCGGATTTTGATTTAGCACGGAATTATCTGCCTCTTCTTTTTGTTCTACAGCTCCCTGGATTTGATATTTCTTTCTGTTTTTTTTATTTTTTTTTTTATTAGATAGTTGCTGCTGGATTGCTTGCTTGCTGGACTCGGCATGAGACATGTACGGTTTATCATATTCTTTCTCAGGCTCTTTTTCCCTGTCAATATTATTTTCCTTTTCTTTCCTATATTGCTTCCGAGAGCCTCTGAAGCCGGTAATCGCTGTTTTTCCTTTCTGACATTTGAATTAGAGTCATGATAACTACATGCATATACAGATCTATTCCTCAAGGAAAATTTAAGAAAACTATTTTACCTCTGTTAATGAGAATATCCATGGAGTATTCTATAACAAAAGAGTAACAGAATAGAAACAGTTTCTTGTTAGCAGACTTCCTCCGGTGAACAAGAGTGGAAAAAAAGAAGGATACGAGTAGGAATAATACAAAAAAAAAAAACCATCGAATGCTTCAAAAACTGCTGCATGGTATCAAATTAATAAAAGTCATAAAAAAGAAAACAATGTGGAGAAGTAATAGTTCTTTTTTTTTCATTCCTTTCTTTTTCTTAGTTAAACAGTCCATCTCTTCTTCATCCCTCTCTTTCCTTGTATAATATTTATTCGCTTTCGTGGGAGGAGGCTGTGGGATCAGCCCGGCACGGCTCTGGCTAGGACACGAATGTTATCTACAAACCCCTTGATGAGATCCTCGTAGCGATTGTTCATGTCGCCAGACAAGGCGAGGTCGCCTTGTCGCCTGATCTCAGCGGAGGATATTTCTATCTCAAGTTCATGTTCAAAATCTGATGGAGGACCCTTATATGCATTGTTAGATAGGAGGCGAATCAAGACAGGGGGAAGAAAGAGACGATGTGTACGTACGTCTGATGTTCCGACTTGTGTCAGGTCGATTTGGTATGCTAGATGTCTGTAGCTCATGCGGTCTTTGTTCCGATCACCGCTTCGTTTCCAGTCGTTTGCCTGCTGGAGCTTGCTCAGGTCTCCCTCGTAGTTCATTTCCAGGTTCACGCTGATGCGCCAGTCAAGACACGTTCGGGGGCTATACACATCGAGGTCGGCAATGCGGCACTTGACGATGCGGGCTATGACGGCGCCGGAGCGGACATCTGTGGTTACGCGCACCCTTGGCTTGTGGCGTGGGTGTAGATGATGTTGGACGATGGGCGGGAGGTCGTTGGCAGAGATATCGTAGAAGGTATCACGTTCACGTTTGTGAGCGTAGGCGAGCGGGATGCGTGCTGATCCCTGGGAAATAGATGTTTTGACCGTCTCGTTGAGGAAGTTGTTCATTGCGCGGTGCTGCGCCTGTAGATATTTCAAGTACTGATATTAGCAAGAAGAAGAGTAGAAAGAATGGCAGAGAAGGGGGAGAGAGAGGAAGAATAGAATACCTGTGACATTGAGCTTTCAAAGGCAAGCCTGAGATTCGGGTCATCCTTGCTGATGACGGTCTCTGAGAGGATGGGAAGACGCAGTCTCTCGCCCCGACTCTTGTCGACCAGCCTGCCTAGCTTGGCCTCAACCTCGAGAATGGCGCCTGGTCCAACGGCTACACCTCCAGCAGGGCCGGCTCCGATGTCCTTGCGCATGACGACTTGCTGGAACAAAAAGTCACATATCAACTTAGTGACCTCTTCGGACGGGATGACGTTTGTGATAGTAGGCTCCCAGGGGCCAAGGGGGTTATCCGCAGCTGATTCCTTGTTGGCGTTGCCATTGACGGCTGCCTCACCGTCCCTTATAGGCCGAGGAGGAAGGGAGAGGCTGCCAGAGTCCGGTGCGGTATGGCGGTCGACGCTCTCGCGCTTGGGAAGCGGACGATTGACGGGGAAGACGGGAGGCGGGGCTTGGCTGCCCTTGGGAGGAATGGGCGGAGGAGTGCCGGTCGTTCTGGGGGCCTTGCAGGCGAATATGGGAGGTTGAGCGTATCTCTTGCGTTTCTTTCGAGGAGGGCACATCGGCACACGGTCTGTGGCAGAGGCCGCAGAGGGGCTGCTGTGAGGCTTAGAAGGAGTGTGCTGGAGGGTTGGTGATGTTTCCTGGACAGGCCGCCGACTGGTGGGTGAGCCGGTAGCGGTGGTGGTAGCGATATGGCCGAGAGAAGAAGGGGGAGGAGGGTGTGAGGCAGCCTGGGGAGTCGAGGGAGGATAGGACGGGCGAGCAGGAGTGGAGATAGAAGACTGGTGTTCCGTTCGGGGATGATGCTGATGGATTGTTTGCTGGGTCAATTCCTGGTCCTTATGGGGGGATTGGATCTGGTGACCTGGTTGATTGATGGCATTGGTGATGTTGCTGCTTTGGCTGCTGTTGATATCTCCGTAATGGGCTGCTCCCTGCTGGGAGACGATGGTCTTGGGGCTGACGCTGTCGAGATGCTGCTCCTTTTCCCGTTCGATAGAAAACTGCCGGGTATAGGAGTCCGTAGCTACTGAGCCGTGTCGTGAGATGGGCGTATGTACCGTAGGAGAGACTCCATCCCTCTGGCCGCCGGAGGAAGCGTCCTGACTGCCCCAGGGACTCCCAAGGCGACCTGACGGGGGAGCCTCATGTCCGGACGACGGAGGACGGACCGGATGGGGAGACGGACGGCTGTATGAGGAGCCCAGGGGAGCCAGAGGCGTCCCGGGCTGCGACCTCTGTTGTTGTGCTTGCTGCTGCTGCTGCTGCTGCTGCTGGTAGTGGTGTTGCTGGTACTGCTGCTGGCCAGGAGAGTACGGGTGGCCTGCTGGCGGCTCACGGCCAGAGGGATAGGAGAGACTGCGCACCGAGGAAGGCGAGGCAGCCGAATGGACCGAATGAGAGCGCTGCTGGGAGAAGTAGGACGAGTGCTGGGTGCCGGCGCTGGTAGGCTGAGGCGTGAAGGGCGAGGAGAGGGAGACCGCAGAGGGCGGAGGCAGCGAGGAGGCAGGGTAGGGCTCTCGCGGGACGGGCAGGACGCTGCTGGCGCGCTCGCCGGGCTCTCTTCCCGTCAGGATCGATGCGAGCGGCGGCTGCTGGTACGGCGACGGTGCGGCAGAGCTGATATAGGACGGCATGCGCTTGGGGGACTGAAGAGGAGGCTGCAGCGGATGCGCCTGCGACGGCCGTCCTCCTCCTCCGGGTCCTCCTCCTGGTCCTCCGCCGCCGTATTCAGGGTGTTGGGCCCGGTCTTCGTGGAGGCTGCCGCTGCGGAGAGGAGACTCGTCTGCTCCCTGCGAGTGTATAGAGAGCGGCCGCTGCTGCTGATGATGCTGCTGGTGATGTTGCTGCTGGTGTAGCTGCGAGCTGCCTGAGCTCCTGGCAGCGCCCACGGCCGTGTCGGCGTTGATGATGGTCTTGAGGTCCATCGCAGGAGGAAGAAGAAGGCCGTGAGATTCTCTCTTTCAGACGCTCAGCTGGCGAGACATCCTGCTCGCTGTGGCTGCGTTGGTTGTTGTTGTTTTTTTCTTCTTGTTCTGCGCGCAAGTTCAAGCTTGTCGATGTAGATAAGTTTTTGGTGATTTTTTTTTTTTTCTTTCGATAGAATTACTTTTTTCCGAGCGAGACAGTAAATAGTAAATACGAAGAAGAAGATGAGAAGTGGAAGAGAAGTCGATATAAAAGGCGTTGATGTAACTAGATTTAGAGACGATATTGACATGGAGACGAAGCTGTAACGTTTTATATTCATAAGATCAAGACCACCTTCATCGATAAGCAGGACCTTTCCCGGTAGCCATAGAAGGAGAATATCAAGTAGACACGGAGTCACTTTGGTACATGAAGAAGCCGGCAGGGTGAAAAGTAGACATAGAATAGACATGAGATAGGTAGGCATAGAGTAGACATGAAGCATCCGCCTGTTTTTCTGGTCCCTTCAAGGAACAGTCGAGACATGGTCGTCGTAGACCGACATAGATATAGATCCAAAGATGGGAGACAGACGCTATACGGACACTCCCCAGAGACCTCTTCCGCCACACACTCCGAGCCAGTCCCTCCCTGGGCCGGTGGCAGGGATATGGGGTGCCCAGCTGATGTTCGACACTTCATAGTCACATCGCCAGGCCGCCGCGGGTCCTCGTTCAAGCGTTGACGGGCCGCTGGTGCCGCCGCCGCCGCTTCCACCGCCGTGAAGGGGCTGTGGCTGCTGCGGAGGGATGGGCAGGGCAGCTGCGTTGTTCTGGTTGATAAGGTCCCAGATCAGGACCAGCGAGTCGTCGGCGCCCGTGGCGATGGTTCCACGGCGAGAGGGCGACCATTCCATGCAGTTTACGGGGGCAGCGTGGCCTTTGAGCTCCAGCAGCGCCTGGCCTGGCTGGCGGACGTCCAGCACGCGGATGATGTTGGAGTCTTGGGCAAATGTTGCCAGCAGATGGGCGTCGTGCGGTGATGCTACACCGTATATTCAGCGTGAAGCTATATATATATATTTAGATAGATACATACCTGCAATGCGCTGTAGAGGAGGAGGCCATACGGATGATTGGCCTGGAGAGAGGTCTCCCGGGCTTCCTAAAAAGGCGTTAGAACCCAAGTCTCATGGATTTACACGTAGAGAGACCTACCCTTATCGTGTTTCTCTGACGGCTCGTAGATGATGGTGCTGTGCTCCAGGCTTCTCAGATCAAACATTCTCACGCTTCCGTCTGCACCACAGCTGACGAAGACGTCTACGCTATTTGCACAGAACCGTACATCATAGACCTCCTTGTCGTGGGCAATGAGCTGTGTCTTTGCGGTGAGAGTGGGTATATCCCATATGGTACAGGTAGTGTCTATACTCGACGTAATGATCAGGCTCGGCGAGACGGCGTTCCAGTCTAGAGATGTTATAGGGGCGGTGTGTTCGGGCGTCTTGGAGTTGGAGAGGAGGGCCAGCGGAGAGAGTTTCTGTAGCGGTGGTGGACTTTTGTTGCTGGCGCTCATCCGGTTGATCGAGTTGTTGCCGTAATACTGCGTCTGGTTGGGGTTCGAGGGCAACGACCAGAGACGGAGATGGTCGCCCGAGGTAGCTAGCAGATCTGTCGACTGTTTCTGCGACGACGGAGGTTCCCAGAGGATACGTGTGACCGGGTAGGAGTGTGTGGCCTCCGCCGTCTTGACGAACTCTAGGCCTGGGTCGTTGTCAGGGTCGTTGTAGTCCCGCTCAGCGGTCTGCGCGTGGAGAATTTGTATCTATACAATTCAGTCAGCTTTTCACACACACACTCTCTCTCTCCCTCTCCCTCTCAGATATATGGATGTTAATGAACATACGTAGTTGTGGGTGTCTTCTAGGTAGCTCCCAAGAGCAATCTTCCCCGCCGAATTGGTGTTTGGAGCTGCGGGCCACTTACACCAATCGAGCGCATACAGTCCCCACGGAGCGAGGTAATTGCTATTCTTGGGCGTTTGCATGTCCCCGTTGTTCATGGCTGGAGAGGTGGCCGAGTCGTCTATCCGGCCTAGGTCCATGTGAGGGCGTATGTCCGCCAGCCCAAGCGGCGAGTACGGCGTCGACTGTCCGGCGGAAGAGGGAGACATCATGCTGGATTGCTGCTGCTGCTGTTGCTGCTGCTGCTGTTGATGGTGATATCGCTGCTGGTCTCCTCCTGGGCTAGAAGGATACGATTGCAGCTGGTTCATGGACGACTGCTTCGACGGTGTCATGGGCACCGCTAGCTGCGAGGGCACTCCTGAAGAAGTTGAGTTGTTACTGTTTGTGGGTGGCTGTCCCTGGCGGCTTGCAGGACCGGGTTGTAGGGCTCCCGGCAGAGCATTATTCTGGTGCTGCTGGTAATGCTGTTGCTGGTGATGGTCCTGTCGCTGCTCGTTCAGCGGCTTCGAGGCGTTTGCTGAAGGAATATGCAGCTCTTCTGGCTGCCGTGGAAACGTAGGCGCTCTGCTGCGGGGGCCGTCGAATGGTATACTAGGCTCGGCCATGGCTGGGTTGGGCACGAATACCGCCTCTGCGGTTTAGAAGCTGACCGGCATGCAACGGCAGGGTCTCTCGTCGTTCAGTGGCGAGGATGCGGGCATACTATGTAATATGGTCGAAGTCGTAGACGTTGTAGATGTTGTCGCGGTCGTAGATGACCGATGTTGGTGGTGGAGAGAGATGGCGAGGCCAGCGCCCGCTAGAGCTCGTCTTCTGCTTCGTCTCTCGCTTGCTCGTGTATGTTGCTATATCTTCTTCTGCTTCGTCTTCTTCTCTTCTCTTCTTGTGTCTCTTCTTCGTCTTCTTGTCTTTTCTTCGATGTCTTCAGCTTCCTCTTTTGTGACGCTGACTAAGACTTGTTCTTCTGTTTCATCTTCAACTCGGAAGAAGAAGAAGAAGACAAGAGATAAAAGAAGACGTAAAGAGATATAAAGAGAAGAAGAAGAAGAACAGATGGCAGAAGGTCGTCATGAAGCCCTGCTGCTGCTCACAGATACCTCGTCGACCTTCGCAGCGCTCAAGTCGACCTACGGCCATGCTCTATCAAACATCCTGCCAGCGCTCACAGCAGCCATAAAAGATGCCAGTCGACCGGCAGTGTTGGACGTTGCTGTTTCTGTCCACGGTCTACGTCCTCAGTCTGACGGGAGGAAGCCATTCGTCCAGCTCCAGCGGTTCCTGGCAGACTTCTACAAACTGCTGGCCACTGTCAGTGTCTCCGTCTCTGTCGAGCTCGATGGGCCCGGGGGCATCGATGCCAGAGTCTTCTTCCTCGACCCGGAGCTCGAGTCACTGGCTGATTCATACCCTTATGGCCCTATCGTGGGCATGACGAGTCTACTGTCCTCGAACAGGTCTTGGGATACCGTCTATCTACCGTCGGGTGGTGGTGAGGGGGTGGCCAGGCTTGCCTCCATGTTCAGGGCGGACGGGAAAAGAATCACTGATACTCGTACGCTGGAGCTGAAGCCGCCAGGGCCGGGCCAGCAGCAATCGACAGCTCTCATCATGGATAGCGAGGCATCCCAGCTTGCTGCGGCACATTTTTCCGTGGCCGTGGGCGGGACGTTTGACCACCTACACGCTGGGCATAAACTACTTCTTACTGCAACGATTCTCGCTCTAGATACTTGTTCGTCCCAGCTGCCCGCTCAAAGACAGAAGAGAGTCGTCACGGTTGGCATCACCGGTGATGAACTGCTGGTGAACAAGAAGTATGCTGAATTCCTAGAGTCATGGGAGGAGCGGTGGAAGGGTGTCTGGGCCTTCCTTCGATCGATAATTGACTTCTCTACAACACCTGGAGAGGTGGGCATCAAGCGCGAGTTCGAATCAGGTCCCAATGGCAGACGGGTAGTTGTCTCACTGTCCCCTGATCTAGAGGTCAGGTTCGTCCAGATTGCTGATCCCTTCGGCCCTACCATCACCGACCAGGACATCACCGCCTTGGTCGTATCTAAGGAAACCAGGTCCGGCGGAAAAGCCGTCAACGATGAGAGGTTGAAAAAAGGATGGCCGGCCCTGGAGGTTTTTGAGGTCGACGTCCTGGATTCTACTGACGGTGTGTCTGTGTCGGAAGATAGCTTCGAGGCCAAGATATCTAGTACCGAGATCAGACGTCGACAGATGAACCGAGCCAAGGGAAGCCTCTGAAGAGGCATACATCTGCCACCTTACTATGTACGGTGCTACCTCAATTCTGAAGTGACCTCCCTGTATATATAATATACCATATGCCTACTCCTCAAAGAAATATTATACCCCTGAAGAAGCAAGCTCACACCTCCTTTTCTTCTGTCCTCCTTTTATCCCCTTGTTTCTGTCAGGCAAATCCCCCTGCATGATTATTCCTTATCCCTACCTTGACAGAGATGTAATTCCTTCACACCGCCTGCTTGCTGCATTGCCTCCTGGCCCAGGAATACCAGGAGTTGTTTTTGTCATAATATATCTGCAGCACCTGCAGTATCTGCATGGCATAGTACCATCATCCCATGTTTGGTTTTCATGCAGGGGGGCTGCCAAACAGCATTGTAATGTGTTCGAAGTAAGCTTTTTTTAGCCGTAAGTCGTCATCCATACAGATATGTTTGGTAAACGCCTGAAGCTTTTCACTATTAAGTTGCCAGCTCAGTCCCGTTGGATAAAAGGTCAATTGCCCGTTTTCAAGCTTATTATGTAGTCCGCAAGGTTGGTACTGGAGCTTGACACTGTATATGTGTTGTGCGCGAATTAATGCGCATATTCAACCAGCTTTTTGTATCCCTGTAACGCATTGCATCTACCTAGGCACGGAGTATGATAACTAGGTAAGGTGATCTGGCATGGAGGTGACTTTTAAATCAGGGATATACCAGTCGCAAATGCCGCCCATATGAGGTGCTCTAGGGCCACGTAGCTTATCAGAAGCTGACGATAATACATTATGACTGTGAATTTGTCGATATGTTTCGTCCACATCACTTCTTCTTGCAGGCCAAGCACGTACCTCCATATATAGATATGTATATATACATATCCAATTGGTGGGGGCCACCAGGACACGTCTTAACCTGACTCGGGTAACTGCGGCACGAATCAACGACACGTAATTGAGGTTATCGACTGGTATTGAAGTATGCTGGAATATGTGATGTGCTAGAATATGACAATCAACATTTGGGTTTTGGACCAGGGGAAAATCTCCTGCTTCAAGTTCGTTTCCACAAAGTAAAAAAGCTTGTCACTGATGTTTGCAACTCCAGCAGCACTTATTATGCCCCATTGGTATGACCACAACATTTTGTTATGTAATAAGTAATAGGAAAATTTGCGGCGTAAGGAATTCTCTGTATCTTATCAAGGCCTCGTTTGCCACGAACTGTGTCAGCCATAGATTCTGATATATTGGACGTACGATCTAGGTGTGCTTAATGCGTTGATGTGCATGGGTTATAAGTAATCCAGGCGGAGAAAGGCTGGATATGGATTTTTTCTTCTGTAACTACCCTTGGCGTCTTGTGAATTGTTGAGCTGTACGGATGCTTGCGATTTACCCTAGCTGCTGCTTAGTTGGCAGAGGAAAAACCTGCATGCTAAACAAATCACTTCTTGGATGCCATTCTTAGCATCCCCCAAACCCTAGGGATCAACAGGAATCACAAGTTCGAATTGGGACCCCTCGGCTCGTTAGATGAATAGCATCTTAATGCAGTTAGGCGTTAAATCATTCCCTAGCGTTCCTTTGAGGTTTGATCTGCTAAGAATTAGCAAATGTGACCCAATGGAGGCGACTCCGTCACAGGGTTCACCAGTGATATGAATGAAACGTACTCCGCCCTGTCTGCAGGGGAAATCGAGTTTTCGAGCCGGCTAGTAGCCATAAGGTACATCAAACATAGGGCGTTGGTACGAACAGCCTGGTATAAACATAAGTAGAATAGGTTATTGTCCATGGGGGAAGGGCGTGATCATGGAGCAGGAAACGGAGTATGGATAATAGGCAGGTAAAGTAGAGGTACATATTGTACATCGTCAACCCTGCAGGGGTAGAAACAACGTTGTAAATAACGGCCGCAGATTCGAGATTGAGCAGGCACCCACAATAGCATCTTGAAAGCAGGCATCAATAACGGTTTATGTGAGAATTGCGGTATCAACTTGTGCATGACTTTATTTACCGCTGAAATAAATAACCGTCCGCCTTAGAATTAGCAGATGCTTATTTGTTTCAGGAGCAGGATCGATCCGAGATGGTGGGTGGCAGGGACACCCAAGGCTATTGTTATAAGCAAGCGCTGTGCTTACAGGGGGTTGCGCCAGGCCACAAGGATGAGGCCGGAGGCAGACAACGGGCATATCTCACGGAGGCAACTGGAATAATTTAGGGGTAAACTGACGATACCTAACGATGCTTGATGGCACTCATATCTGACGAGGTTGAATGTAGGAGCTAGTGGCCATACCAGCTGTGCTACGCGACCACAACTATGGGTGTGGTATGGGGGAAACGAGAGTATGACAGTATCTCTCACACGACATATCACCGGAGAGAGGGGGGGGGCTAGGGAGGAAAAGTGACCTCTCGAGGGAACAAAGGGGTGGCGAGCCGGGGCAGGCACGGGATTGGTAGGGAATATAACCTGGCTCACCTCTTTAAGAGAGGCTTTCGGGGACATGCGTTGGTAAAAGGGAGCACCGACGTATCACGTAGCCCTCCAGCATCCTTTGGAAACTATTAACGCTCGTGATTTGAGTGAAAGACCAGGGACTCATGCCAGCTGTTGCTTGTCACTTGGTTGTTGTTTGTGCAACCCTACTCTCTGCCTTTTTGAAAGAACAATATTCGCCTTTTAGTAACAGTACGCCTCTTGTTCTCCTTCCGTTTAGGATGTTGCTCCTTTTTTTAAGCATTGTAGCGTAGGCAGGAATTTAAATGCCGGGTGGGCCATTGCTGCCATAAGCTGCATTTCTGTTCCGCGAACATTTGGCTTTAGAGGCAGTAAAGGCATAAATAACTGATTTCAAGGACAGGGCACAATTGAATTGCAATGCAGTAAGATATATCACTGAGATGTAGGATTAGTCGTGGTTTATCAGTTGGAGCTAGATTTGTCAATGCGCCTCAACGTAAAATAGCCATGAAGAGGAACGAGGCCACGCCTCTATCGTCATGGTAGCCAACATTCACACAGCATTTTGTTTCGAGGATAGACCCCAAAGATCCGGCAAAGGTGCAGCACATGATGCTAAGGGCATCAAGCATAACAAGCTGATTCGGCCTGCGGGTTGTCATTTCTCGCAATAATTCTTTGTCAAATCAACACCTGCCGTCTTTTCTCCTAAATCCGCCGCTCAAGGCTGCTGGTGGCTCAAGATTGGGCTTTGTACTGAAAAGAACCAGACGGAACTGAGTCGGCGTGCCTCTTCCAGGGTATGCTGCATGTTTGAGATGATCACTTCACGAACAAGGCTGCATGATCAGTCCTAGCATCTCTGATGATAAGCAGATATTCGCACTCACACCATAGGTGTAGCTACTTCTCCTTCTTCCTCCTTGTCTCTCCTTTTCCTCTGTAGTTGTAGTTGAAAGCCGAAAAGTTCGAAGGTGGTTGGTTTTTCCAAAAAGGGCTGACCGCCTTGGGGTTTCTGCCACTCTCTCTATTTCTTGCTTCCTCAACCAACGTCAAGTTCGAGTTGAAACTTACACGTCGTCGTGATGTTAAGCAGAATCAAGCATCGAGTTTACGAAGGACAAGCCACCTATCCAAGAGGGTAACGTACAGTTTTCTCTGTCTCACGTGGCAGCTGGCGCTAACAGAAACAGTTTCTCCTCCGTTAAATCAATATTATGTCCCATACCTTGACCCTGTTCCAGGTCATGTTTCCAAGAAGACCCCGGCATACACCCAGTCTCTGTTTGGCTCAAATGCTGGTCGTGATTCGTCTACTTCGTGTGAAATTGCCAACGGGGATGTCTGCCGTTGCAGCAGGTTTGACTTGTGCATCGTCCAGGGATTGAGCTGTGCAGAAAAGCCCAAACACGAGAGGTGCAGAAGCTCCATGGGCCGACATGAAGGTTCTCTCAAAGACGATTCGCCCATTACAGCCGCGCCACCTCTCCTGTTGTGCCTGCCCCCTCTCTCCTCGCTCACGATTCGCAGCGGCCCGCCCTGCTGCCGCTGCTGGCTGGGGATCGGCTGGTAGCTTTTTTGGTCATGTGACCTGATGGTGGGTGAGGAGTGTCGAGGATTGGGCCAGCGAGTCTTCCGTCTCTCCCACCTGCCCTACGTGCAGACGACGTGCAGTCGTGAAGGAAAGCACCCGAAGAGTGGAAATAGTTACAGCACGAGAAGCAAAAAAGAAAAGAAAAGAGAGAGGGAGCCAGGCGGGAAAAAAGAAAAGAGAAGAGAAAAAAAAAAAAAGGTAAAGGGAGCCCTGTCTGATCATGCACATATCTGTCAATCCTACTTGACAATGTGGCCAGAAGTGAGAAGGTAGTCGCTTGGAATTGTTCGGTTTTATATCCTGCGTCTTGCCCTGCCAGCTGCCGTCTTTGCGCTTGTAACCTGTTTATCTAGCCCGAAACGGTGTATATAACACCTCAGCGCTCTTGACCTTCTCCTTTTCTAACTCCCCCCCCCCCCTTTTTTTTTCGCTATATATACTCCGTATTTGTGTCAATTACTCCGTATAACCTGTCTGTCCCCTCTCTCTGCGCGCTCAAACAACTCCCTTCCCTCGAGGTGCGGTGATCGTGTGCCTAGAGACTTATCTCGTGATTTCATAGTGCCATATGACCTACCCCTAGCCCCTAACGGGTCAATCCCTCTATTTCACACTTGGTTCATTTGACTGTGTTACTGTCATCATTTTGGACCAGTTCTGAATTTGGCCTCACAGAGCGAGCTAATGATCCGAAACTTACATCGATACTGAGGCGGTAGGGAAAAAAGGAAAAAGAAGGGGGGAAAACACTGCTGGTAAAGGCGGGAAGACGGAATGATGGACAACGAACCGCAAGGGATACTGCGCTTGTCGAACGAGCTGTTGAAGGAGATCCTGGATCACCTCACACGAGATCCGGAAAAGTGTACTAGCGTCGACCACCGCGCATACCTTTCTTTCGAGAGCGTTAGGAGGCCAAGCCAGCCAGATCCCCCGCGTTTATGGTTAGAGGGCAAAAATGGGTATCATGAAGATCTTCGCAGCGATGTTGATCGATTCCGAGAGGTCTGCAAACGGTTTTCGGAAGTTGGCGCAGCGCATAAGTTTAGTCGAGTGGTCGTCCGGTTTTCGGAGCCTGCGTTTAAGAAGCTTGACCAGCTGTCAAGCATCCCGCACCTGGCGAGACATGCGAGAACCTTTACATATATAATTCGGTCATTTTATGTAGAAGGTAAATCGAATGCCTACCCTTTGCTTGTATTTTCGAATTTGTATTATGTCTTCTACAGAGAAATGCTCACCGACATCTATTCAATAGGAAGGGACAATATACCCCAGCTGCTTTCAACGGCCGATTCAAGCAAACTCAATCTAGCTGAGCACATACATCGCCTAGAGGAGCAGAAGAGATTGGTTGCGTCGAACGAAGATTTACACTCGCTAACTCGTGCAATGAAGTCATTCACTGCACTTCAGCATGTGAAGATCCTGAGAGTTCAAGATGAAGCTGAACGTGATTTGCGGTCATTTATCGATAGACACGATAACCCATTAGACCCATTAGTAGTGGTCGACTGGAACCCTGCGTGCATTCGTGCTATTCAAAATGTTGGTCTAGCGCTGCTGGAGGCAGGATCTCCTGCCAATCGCTTTTCGGGACCACAGATAAACCCACAGGCAACACTTACGTTGAAAAGGGCGCCCGTTCCGCTGCTCTCTGCCCTCGCAACCAAGTTAACATGTCTTGAAATCCATTTTGATGCAATGAGATATGTTAATGCGGAGATGAGGGAGCTCTCAGAGGTTTTCAAGACGTTATTCACCGCAGCTAAAAATATGGAAGCCATTCATCTAGGATTCCCGTCTAGGCTACCGCTAGACCTCCATCTGGAAGATATATTCCATAATGTCCACTGGGAAAGACTCCGCGCATTTGGGATTCAGGCCTGGAGACTTGACTCTGAAGAGATTATTAACTTTGCTCGACGCCATCGCAGGTCTCTTCGAGGCCTACGCCTTCGTGACGTTCTATTAAAAGAAGGAAGCATGTGGAAAGATATCTTATCTATGCTTCATGACGAGATGGAAAATCTGGAGTGGGTCAGCTTACGGCGAATTGACTACTCCAACGCATTCGATGAAAAATGGGCTACGAGTGCAGATATATCAGATATCCAGTCTTTCCCAAATTCAGATAGTGAGGATGACGACATGTTTGAGCCATACGTTCCAGGAAATTACCATAATATAAATGGGGACGACGACGACGATAACACCAGCCTCGGTGATGAATCAGATGGCCTAAGCTCGCATAACGGCGATGTTGGACCTAGAGCGAACCAAATAGAATTAATTCCAGACAACTCTTTATCTGCACCATTGCTTCTACCCCCATTCACCGACCAGTGGGAAGTCCTAAGCTCTATCCCTGCCGATGACCTTGAAGATGACGGTAGAACTGTGGACTATAGGCAACGGAAAATCTGGGAAGCTTGGGTTATATCCAAGTCGCGGATTTCTGCTAGCCAGGACCGATGTAGGTGAGTATACCTATCTCCCTTCATCTTCTGAGGAGGGGGTCTAGATGGCTTGTTATTTTCTTGCCACTTTACTCCAGGTTATTTACATGACTCTTCAAGGCCTCGATTGGCTCTTTTTACTCGTTTGTTTTCCTTTTATACTTGCTTCTTCTTTTGCTTGGTTTTTCGGCCAACATAAAAAATGCTTTGGAATTTGTACTTTGATTTTTGTTTTCTAGCTTGCTTTCCTGGGTGGGTATTTTCATCTCGGCATTATTGACGATGTTACGTATTTTTTGCCTGCCCCGGCTACGCTATGAAGAACCATGACCCTATGAGCAATGAACAATATAATCTATGCTGGAGTTATAATTATTTGTTTGCCGTTTTACTTCAAAGCCCAGGATAGTGCATAAAAAACGGCGTGGGATTTTTCCTTTGAGAGGTAATGGTATATTAAGTATTGCTATGTAGGAGGATTTCATGAGTAAAGTAATACCCCGACCACGCTTATATGTTTGGTAGGATAGTTAGTTCTTCAAATATGTCAACTGGTGCAAATCGCCCAAGTAAATACCCACATTGTTTGGCAGGGTATTCTAGAAGCTCCAAGATCCTTGGATCCCCAAGAGGTTCAAGATATGCGCAGAGAGCATAACATTCGATTTGAGCTCGTGAATAGAGCCACCAGTCAGCCCGTTCGCATAGTTTACCGAGCCAATAGGCAAGTATTATCATGCACCCGGGATCTTTTGCAAGTAGTTTATTGGTATAATCTGGTAAGAGCCTTCCCATAAAACCCAAGATTTTTATGAAATTTTCCCGCTTACAGTCGAGTTTGAGAATAGGGGTAAGCATCCTCAGTGGCCATAGACAAGGGTTATTATCCTCAGTAGTTGCCTCGGTGATCCCGCAGACTCCAGCGAGCTCGGGATGCAAGCCCTCTTTACCTGGTCGGTGATCACCAAATGTTTCCTCGTCCGAGGATTCCATAAAAACGTCGTGCCAGATACTGTGTTGAAGGTAGCAGCTGAGATGGCTGAGAAGAAAACGCAATCCTCCTTGGATCAGTAGCCAGTTGAGATCCGCAGGGTTGTTGGTGAAAACCCAGGACTTTGTATAATCAGGGTCGGCCCCTAGAAACGCAATACTGCTCATGAACATGCAGGTCGACATCAAGCCATCCATGTTGTGGAGGCCTATGCTTGTTTGGATCTCCTCTTGATATTGTTTAATTGTCTGTTGCCAGTGATATGCATGTAGGACCTTGTAAGAGGAGTCACCCTGGGCCTTGTCACATACAGCGGTGGCCCCAACACCAAGAATTGCATGCATAAGGTACGGTGTCTTATAACACATAAAGTTAACGAACTGCAGGTATAAAAGAACACACGAGTATACCAACCTTGAAGGCTAGAGGTAGCACCTTTGTTATCATAACAGTGATGCCAGCGTCTGAGAGTACATTCATATCATGCTCTACATTGAGGAACTGATGAAAAGCAATGACTGATTTCGAGTCTGCACTTAACGGCCGAATTTTGGCCTTCGAGCCTAACTGGAGGGCATAGGTGAGGCGTGCGGCAAGATCCGTTCTTGACATAGCATGGAGCACAGAGTCTATGAAACCAAAGCCATCCTCAGCTCTGTATATAGGGCCATTTGACCCTGCCTTTCCAGGAACCAGTGCTTGTTGATCCAGGTAATCACAGGAAACTCCATAAGCTTCGCACCTACGGCAATGTGGTTTCGTTTCATCGCACTAAATAGGTGGCGGTTAGCAATCCCTGGACTCTGGCCCTGCTACTACTTTTCAGAATTGCATGGCGTGCATTGTGCATGGAAGATCGGGGCGGTGGGTTTTTACCTTAACCCTGCGCTTCTTGCAGTTGTCACACCCAGCTCTAGACTTCCGATGCGATTTTCGAGAGTTGCAAAGCTTCTCAGTTGATTGGTCGCTGCCGGACGAAGATATATTTCTACGTTCAGCGCGCTTTGGAGCTGTGCAATTCTTAATGCGAAAGACCACCTGGTTGCCAATCTTTCGAGATGGGGTCACCAAAAGCTCCTTCTGTTGGCCCAGTATACTATCCTGAGCATTATGGAGTTCAGGTGAGACTGACGGATGCTGGGTATGGTTACGTAGCATCATATTTTGAAGGAAAAGACGCTCTTCTCAAAGTGAGGGCCAAATAACTGTATACGACCAATCTCCAATTTGGGAAACTGTTAGAATGCGGTGTTTAGTATAAGAAGATTAGTCTGGTCGGTAGCTCCAGACAGCGCTCGATATATAAATTTCCGCGTTCCTTATCCCAGTGGGCTGTGCACTCCTTAGGTTCATCGTTCTGAGAAACGACCTGGCAGTGAACCAAAAGGAGGCAGTGTTTTTTGTGGTCTCTTTTTCCGGCTTCGTTTTTTCTTTGCTTTTTGATGCTTTCGAAGATCAACAAAAATGAGGCTGAATACGACCGGCGCTAGACCGAATCAGGTAACTTTTCGTTTTTCTAGACGTTGCTGACATAAGCGGTTGCTCTTTTTATAGTAGAGTGATAGATGGAAGAGACGGTGAGGTTGTATGGTCAAGCAGATAGTGTGGTATAGGAGAGTAATTTTGCTGCCAGAAAGGGCTAATTCCGTGCGCAAAGGGTACGCGTTATAGTATCATTTCTAGAATCTCGTACTATACAAAAGGGCGTTGAAAAGAAGATACATTGGTATTGGTACATTGGACACCCCCCTTCAAAGGCAAAAAGGGAGGGTTAAGAGGTTTGTGCTGGTGATGTCGGTAGTGGTGGGAGTACATCAGCTTGCTCGTCAAGTTCTTCAGCGTCGAGATCTTCGTCCTCCGAATATCCCATGGCTCTGCTCCAGACTCCGTCCCAAATCCCCTTTTTAGCAGCCAGAGTGCCGACCATCAATAGGGGTAAATGCCACACACTTGCCCAAAATAGACCTCGTGCTGTCCCTTTGGCTCCTTCGAGCTTCCAGAACCGATACGCTTCTTTGGTAAGCCAGGAGTTGATCAGTACGCCGCCAACCAAGAAGCCCTTGTCGACTACCCCAGCCCACCATAG
Source organism: Microsporum canis CBS 113480 (assembly GCF_000151145.1). Classification (NCBI taxonomy): domain Eukaryota; kingdom Fungi; phylum Ascomycota; class Eurotiomycetes; order Onygenales; family Arthrodermataceae; genus Microsporum; species Microsporum canis. The sequence continues at coordinate 3,263,635 of NW_003299168.1, forward strand.
GCCTGCACATAGAGGGAACATGAGTAGGGAGTAGCGCAGAGCAACACGGCCGTTCCGTGCGGGATTCGTCCATGCAAGCATCTTATACCCGGCGTTTTTATACTCGTCACGAATAATATGGGAGAGGGCGTTGAAATGCGGAAATTGCCATGCAAAGAGAAGGCCGGAGAGGAGCCAACCTCCAGCGCTGTCTGGTCCAAACAACAAGTCTTTCCAGGTATCGTGACCTGTTATGGCTGTTTGGCCAGCCGCAGCCGCCCAGCCCATCAGGGGAGGTATCCCACCCACCACTGCTCCAACCCATGTGTTGATAACAGAGATTCGTTTTAGTGGAGTATATATAAAGCCGTACAGAACAATATTTGCTGCTGAAAGCCCTGCCACGGTGGGATTTGTGCCAAAGTACAGGGCAGTAAGGCCTGCTGCTGCGGTCCCGATTGCAAAGAGCACAGCTGCACGAGTAGTCATGAGCTTTCGTACCAAAGGCCGGTTTCGCGTTCGAGTCATAAGGGCATCATATTTAGGCTCTAAGAGCATGTTTATTGTGTTTGCGCTTGCGCATGATAGGAATGTACCGACAGAAAGGTAAAAAAACGTCAAAGTCGAAGTAGATAGAGTCGGGAGAGGGGTGACTGAAGGATCAAGATGTAATATCGAAGGAACTGGGTAGAGACCGTATGCTGTAGTAGCTGTAAGAACAATTAGAAAGGATAGCCGTGGCTTTGTAAGGGCAAGAAAGGCGGCCAGTTTGCCTTTCAAGGAGGATTTTGGCAATGATGAGGAGATGGCGGAGAGCTGTGAAGATGCATCAAGGCGTAACTCTTGCTTTGAAGCATTGGCTCCGTCCTGCGCCTTTAACCGCTGCCTCCGTCGGTGAGGGAGCTCCTCAATAGTTTCCAAAGCATCCTGAGGCTTTAATGGTGCTCGACTGGCCGAAGTTGTTGTGTATGTTGTTGGGGCTTTCGAATTGAAGATACCACCCGTGTGCTGTGTCGAAGATATCGTTCGTGACCACGGCAAGGAGGTTTTCCTTTTAAGCTCGCCCGCGGTGAATGGGTCATGGGATGAGAAGTACGACTTTCTCAGATAGCGTGGGCATGGTCGAGTATCGCTCTGTAAGTATCTCGCCGTTGCTGTAAAGGTCCGTCGTTGAGCGTGCTGCTGTGGAGGGCCGCTCTTTAAGATGCATCCTACACAAGGCCCTCCCGGCTCCAGTATGGCCCATGGCCGCAGGGAGAATGCCCTCAGGCTCATCGCCAGGCCGGAAATTGTTCAACAGATGGCGAACCCAGCATAACTCAGGCCATTCTTCATTCTTCAAGTTGTTTCTTCTCGTTATTTTTTCTTTGCTTTTCGCTGATAATTGAAAAATCACATTCCCAAAATAGAATAGTCAATATATGACTAAGCAATATATCTTGGCATGGGCTTTTCACCGCCTTACTCGATTGGGATTCTGCCAGCTATCTCAAAAAAATAAAATAAAATAAAAAATATAAATATAAAAAGAAAAAGAAACCAGCGACAACGAGCTGTTTTCATCTGGTTGGAACAGTCGCGCGGACGAGACGAAACGAGATAGCAAAGATGGAAGCTCTACCACAGATTCTTCAGTCGAAGATAATAAACCCCTTGCAGCCTCTACTTCGACAGATCACCACGTCATTACCAACTCCTGCGAACGACGCGCTCATCTCCCTCCTTGGTGTCAACTGCTTCACATCCCTCGTCCTCAGTTTGGATATAACGAAAGATCCAGAATGCCTTCCGCTCGCAATTTCTAAGGCTCTTGGGATTGCGATCGTCTTATTCAGCGCCATCGTCAAGGTCCCGCAGATTCTGAAGCTCATCTCCTCGCGGTCAGCAGCTGGAGTCTCGTTTACATCGTACGCCCTCGAGACAGCCAGCTTCCTTATTACTCTTGCCTATAATGCGCGCCAGGGATTCCCATTCAGCACTTATGGCGAGGTTGCCTTGATTGCCGTGCAGGACATTGTGGTTAGCGTGCTGGTGTTGGTGTTTTCTGGCCAAACGGCTTCAGCGGGAGCTTTCCTTGCCGCTGTTGTTGGTATTGTCTATGCATTGCTATTCAGCGGCGAGACCATAGTTGATCAGGCTACCATGGGCTATCTCCAAGCTGGAGCCGGTCTCTTGGGAATCGCCAGTAAACTTCCTCAGATCTGGACCATCCGGAGCCAGGGAGGCATTGGGCAGCTCAGCTCTTTTGCAGTAAGATTTCTCTTTTAAAGGAACTATATACATTATTACGAGGCAATGGCCGCTAACTGAATGTCTGACTTAGGTTTTCAACTATCTCGTTGGGTCCCTTTCTCGCATTTTCACTACCCTTCAGGAAGTTGACGATAAGCTCATCTTGTATGGCTTCGTGGCAGGATTCATCCTTAACGCGATACTTGCCGCACAAGTAATGTACTACTGGAATGCCCCATCCACCATCTCTGAGAAGCGTTCAGGCCGCGTGTCGGAGCAACCGAAGCCCATAGCAGTCTCTAGCGGGGTCTCCCAAAGCCCTTCTGTCAAAGGCCCATCAACAAGGCGAAGGGGTTAGACTATTTATGCCTGTGGATATTATCTTAATGTTGCGGTCCGGTTTCTTTTACGAAGGTAATAGATAATATTAATCTTAATATCTGGTGCTTCTTATTCGGTCAATTCTGGAGCCACAATGTTGTAATCCTAATTATCTTACCACAACGTAGTGTCACTGTTGAACTGTTCCCATTCTCATTTGAGAAGAGTCGAAAATTGTTTGCGTCTTAGTACGTTCTCAAGGACATTTAGGTCCGAAGTCGCCTATATCTCATCGTGGTTGGGGTTCCGCGCCAGTCATCATGTACCGGAAAAAATCATCAAGCGGTATGGTATGGTGGTCCCTAGAGTGACGAGCAGCGCCAGGCTTCGTCTCATCCCCAGTTTCCATTGTCTCGTCCTCGTCTTCAGACTCCTCGAAGTCTCGTCCAGCCGCTCCCTCCACGTTCTCGTTTAATTTCCTGGTCAAACCTGTGATCACATTGCTTATCCCAGCTTCTTTTTCTTCTATTGTATAATCACCTCCCCAATTCCTCCTTCTAGCTTCCATGTTAGCTTCAATGGGAGCCCACTCCCACAAGGCCTGTAAGTCTTCCCTGGATAGCCGGTGTATTATATTGTCAGTTTCAGAAGTAGAAGTATTGCCCGTCACTGTAAGATTTTGTTGGTCACCGCCTGGTTGTTCGAGAGCTTCTCTTCCCACCGATCGACCATATGCTAGCCAGTCTTCCACGCGAGGCTCGAGTTTGGTTCGCATAAGCTGGTTCAGTATAGCAGATTCTGTCTTGCCGGGAAACGCGGGGGTAGGATACACGACGAGGGAGGACAGGAGATCACGGTGTTCATGGAGGAGGTGGGAGATGGTGAGCAGGTTATTCGATATTATTGTAGCCTGGGACTGAAGTGACGACCTTTTTTGCAAGTACGCTTAGCCTTTTATTCTTCTTATGTCTGCTTGTCTCTCTTCGCGATAGGGAGATATCTAGATTGCTCACCAAGCTGGGAGTGGCTGGCTCTGGGTGATGTTATTGACCAGCGAGCCGAGTGACTGCGTAAGGTTAACAAGGCGCTGGCGGGTTTGCTCAATAACCTTTAGTTGCTCTTGACTTATAGATGCCATTGCGATATCGCCTATATTGAATCTGTGTCTGGTTTGGTGAGAAATGGGTTTTGAACGGGTTGATGGCGCTGTTGCAAGCTAGAGAAGAGTGTTTATCGATAAGGAACAACCTACTTACTATATACATCAATATCTAGATCTAGGCCAACCCTACAACTACGACAATTGAAATGTAAAACAGCTCGTAAAATCGATTGTCATTAAGCTTACTCCAGTGTACATTCCATTTCTCCCAAAAAGAAAATGCCTTCAAACCAGGTAAACCAAAAAGTAAAGGGGAAATTGAGGATGGGGCCCCGGGAGAGCTGGACCTTACGGAACCGCTGTAGTAAGAGGACATAAATACAAGGGTATCATAAAAGGGAGTGGCACGGGAAGAAAAAAAGCCAGAGTAGAGGTATGTGTTATGTAGAAAAAAATAGAGCACTCCAGACAGACTCAGTGCGAAGAAATATTAACTAGCTCTCAGGGCTCTCAACGCGTTGTTTTGACAGAGACTTTCGTGGAGGTGGTGCCGCAGATAATATTGGGACCTTTCGGTCCCCATCCATGGCATGTTGTGCCGTCTGAGTGAGCGAGTTCATCATGTGCGCTTCAGAGGGGTATTTGATGTCTTGATTGGGAGCATAATATGAGCCATCGACGGGTTGCCCCATGCTGGGGTCGTAAAACTGCTGTGCTTGAGGAGTAGGTTCACCGCCCCAGTACTTGTGCAGGCCATTGTGCGATGGTGTCATGATAGTAGTATCATTCCACCTCTCGTGTAGACTGCTCGATTGGCTTTGTCGTTTGGCTCTTCGGCGACGGTTGCGGATAAAGAAGAAGCAGCCCACACAGAGAACCGTAGAGACTAGTAGGAATCCAACGATGGGTAACACGATGATAAGGATCAGGTTTTTCTTTGAGCGACCGGTTTTCGTACCCGGCAGAACCGGATCTTGATTCGGTGGTAACTGTAGTGGGTTGAAGATCCTATTAGGCTCAATAAAAAACTTGTCCCCCTGGGGAACCATAGCACGGCATCCTTCACGGAAAGCTTCGAGAACTAGTGGGTTGATTTTCGTTAGCGAAACGATGATAGATGATGTAAATACCCCATTACGGTATAATGAGAACTTACAGTTGGCAAGAAATTTTTCATTTTCGGTCAGAGAATAGCAGATTGTGCAATCGGTAATGTCTTTGTCAGAAAAGGTCGATATTCCACAAAAATCATATAGATTTCTTCCTAACGGCTCGAGCTGTTTGTATTTGATCGATTCCGATAGACCTTGACAGGTAACCTGGCATGGAGTAGAGAGCGACTGTTTTACCACTGGGTATCCGTATATGCAAGTGGAAAAGGCAAAACGTAGATTATCTAGAGATCGATGCATGTCAGTCAAGGAGTTCCGGTTTAGTTCCATTATAACATCGCTCAGCGAGAGATATATAGGCCTTCATACATAAGCCCCATTTAACGTCAGATTCGTCAAGAGAAACATCGTAGTATGTACTCTGCAATTCGCAGGACACACACTCGCGGAAACGGCGTCCAACGGCTGTTTCATTGAATTCATTATCATGACACATGATATCATCGCCAGTAGTGTTGGTCACGGTGCCGCCGCAGACATCGGCGCATGGCGAACGCGGAGTGAAGAGTAGGCTGGAGGCCGCTTGCAGTAAAGTTAAAGAAACGGCAAATATGGAGAATAGCATGGTGAATGGCGGTATCGCTATATACTCAAGAAGCTCTAACAGTCGAGAACGGTTTCAGTAGTCGTTATCTCATAGGCATCCGATGGCTTGAGAAGGATTTTGATCTCTATAAATCTATCCAAGGTGTGGCCGCGTATTTGTCAAGTAACAGTGTGCATGCCTCTATCGATCGATAGATATGTACCGAGTATCCCTTTTCCACAGCTCCCACTAGGGCAGACCTCTCTTGAGGGTCTACAGCCCTGAAATCGATCGCATCAGTACGTGGCTTCTCGGATGGCTCATATTTAAGGGCGGGGAAGCACAAACCACAGATCTGAGCACGGAGAAAGTGCTTTTGGTGGTATGCACTCCGCAATTAGTCTCGCGGTGAAGCCCTAGGAGATAAAAATAGGGCCAACAGTGCGTAACGGATACACGATGGGCGCAAAAAGTTGACAGGAACAGAGAAACGAAGTGTCCAACAAAGCGTTCGAGTCCTGGCTTATGAACGATTTGACGTTTGATGAAGGAGAGACCAAGAAAAAGAAACCATACTTCGAGTATATGCAGGCAGAATGGTTTCCACAAGAACATGCATGAAGCAGTCAAAGAAAGGGACAAACTAGTAACTTTGTCATCACGGGGAGCAAATATCTGCAGGGAAAGCAGCTTGATCCCTTGCAGGCGAGGCCATTGCCCCCGGCCGACATGGCTAAGTCTGCGGGATGCTAGCCAATCTGTCTGCTTGCAAGTTGGTCCGGCCGTTCTCTTGTGGTGATACAGAGTGTGATAGGATGTGATGTACCCTAGTCCGTTGAGCGCCATTGGACAGAGCTTGAGATGCAATGCGTGAGGCGGGATCCACCGAATATCCGTCAGCCAGAAGGCCATCGACGGGAGACCAAGTCTCCCTCGCTTCCTTCTCAGAGACTTATATCCGAGGCAGCTATATGGAGGCAGTTGTGTAGCCGTAAAGGGATACCAGATAGGTTTTGCGCGTTTCCGTCCTCTGCCATACTACATAGTATGTACTCCATATTTTCACGGGGGTGAGCATTAGACTGGCAACATCGCTTCGCCCATGGCCATTTAGACGGGGATCCTCGTCAAGCGGACGGGGAAGAAGAGAGCGAGGCCTAATCCAGCGTTGATTGGGCCTTTTCCGTGGGCGCTAACAAAGGTGTTTCTTCGAGCAAGGGAGTCCCTGAAGCTGCCCCGTTGCCCTGCGCCATCCAATTCGTTTCTTGAAATATTGGTTCGATTTCTCGCAAGTCCGTCTATACTATGTATAACCACCCGACTAACAGTGACGGGATCTGGACTCATCCGGTCTATATAATGATACTCTTTCACCCTGTTGTTGTGTTGAGATAAAAGACGAAGATGAAGAAATGCAGCTTGATGTCTAAGCCCCTGGATTATGTAATGACATAGCCCCTTTCGTATCTACATATTAAATACACCACAAACGCTATGTATAAAGATATCACGTCTCTATGAGCTGAAGCCTTGATTGGGAGCCATACTCTTGGGATACATATCTTCTCCCTTCTACTGTCAGTGGCGTCAGGGTTCCTCCCGGTTTATACTTCATGCTAAATAGCACGGCGCGTAGATGCATGCTCACCCTTGTTTTCTGTTCCTTTTTCTTCTGGCTTCCCTACAAGCCGATGGGCCCTGTGCAAGATATTGCTTACTATGTATGTGCGAATATGGCCCCAATCGACCGGGTGGGGCTGGTTATATGTCATACGATATATGCCGGTTTGGCAAGGTCTTGCCTCTCGATCAAGATACATATCTACAGAGTTAAGGAATCGGCTGAAAAACTTGGTAGAAGAATATAGTACGTATGTTAACGGACGTACTCCGCAGACCAGACTCCATTTTGTATATTCTATCTATCTCG
>NW_003299168.1:3270996-3335884 GCF_000151145.1 Microsporum canis CBS 113480
ACAATAATGTGCATGAATTGCGGTATCAGGATATATGAATTATTAGTTATCAAGGAGAGAAGGAAGAAAGGCGGATACGTAAAATCGGGAAGATGGCATCGACAGCGGTTAAGTATCCGGTCATTGAAGTTTAGGGCTCACTGGCAAGCCCACGCGACGAGGCTGTGGGCTATATATTGGTAACTGAGCTGGGTGGGTAATGGGAACAGGATGCGCGGTAATATCTACGGCATTCCTGCGGCCCTGAGACGTGGTAGATGGCTGGCCCTGAGAGCTGACTGAGCTTGCTAGATTGGGTTCCGAGCAACGAGGTGGGCGAATAGGTGTTTCTAGTAATTCGTCGGGTACCATGAGGGCTCGATAAACCTCTACGGGTTGATAATAGGAATTTGGCTGCTGAGCTTGATAAGGATGATAAGTGAACGGGCTTGATCTGGTTGGAGTTTGCGGATCGGTGAGTTTCATCTGAGTACTCGCTGCCCGAATGTCTTCCCTGTATAAAGGGTGACACGGAAGATTGTGGTGTGTCGACGGTAACGTCCCATTATCCTCGGCCTTACGACTGGCCTTTTCGCGTGAGAGTAGTTTCCGGTACCACATTTTTTTGTGCATGATGAGATATAATGCAGCAGAGAGGACTGCATCAGATGTATGAGCTTACATGCCTCTTTTTTGCTAGGGAGGAGAACCTTTCGAAGAACATACGGAGAAGACCACCAAGTCCTGCACAAAGCCCAATCAGGAGCTTCTCTTTCCTCTGCAGGTCAATGTTTTCGCTGCACGTACCCGGTTGACTGTCAAGTTTAAGGAGAGTATCCGGTGAAACACTGTCCGCTCTTATATGAGGGTCTATAGGTGTAGCGGAGGCGTCTTGGAGGTAGATAATGATAAATATGACTGCTGACTGAAGGGGGCCTAGGTCTCGTAGCATCATAGAAATGAAAGTGTAAATTCGGCAACAGTGCACAAACACATCTTTCTGTGAACCTGGAGCTTTCGAATGTAGGTTTGAATGGAAGATGGAAAGTTAGGCACGGGCACAACCCCATCTTATATCCAAAAAATAGAAAGGAAACTTGGAATAAAAAAGAATAATTCCTATGGCTGGTGGTAGATTCTGAAAGGTCCGATGATGTTGTTGTCAATTCACGACTGCATACTTAGCTCATGTGGTTTGGGGGCGAGATGAGCATACTCTCCAATCGTATCCCGAGTCGTGGTAACCATTGATAGCCCCAACCAACACATCGAGTGGGGAAAGGGGGGGGTACACATACTATGTACACATGCATGCTGGATATAACTGGGACAATCGAAAATATCTAGAACTCCCAAGTCTCGAGCAGCGTATTCACCTCAATAAGAGGTAAGAGAAAAAAAGCAGTTTGGAGATCCGCCGAATATGAACACCAAAAAGGACACAGATTATCACCACGGGATGCGATTGTTATGTATACTGCCCAAATTGTCACGTATGTTAGGGAGAAAAAGTCGTTTGTCAGACATTGCATGCACTCTGGGCGGCGGCGTATCCAGTGATTCAAGAATGGCTGGCTTTCTGGAAGATTTCCTGTTACGGGACATTACCGATGGACACGATTGGTTCAACCATCAAGCCTCCCGGTAGTCCGGTGAATACTTAGTTAGCTAACCACCAACAGAAAAGGGCCAGATTGTCTAACAAACGGGCCTGGCTAGCGGGCTGCTAGATACACTCTTGTGCCACCATCCTAGTTGTGTGTTGCACCACAATGAGCGCGCAGGTTTGGTTCAGGTGCTGCAAGTTATGTATCATGCGGTTGACTCACATATTAAGAGATAACCCCCCCATTAGATTCCCCAAAGGATTCGAAAAGAATAGATCGCTCATGCGTCCTGTTGTTTAGTTCTGCATGGGTATGGGAAAACAGAGATCCTCAGCCCTTTTTAGCCCGATATTTTGTCTTTAGGCCCTTGCCTACACTAGAGTACCAAAAGAACGGATACTACCAAAAACTGTGGGTTGGGGAGTTTTGTACACTTACATGGTACGGCGTAGCAAAGTCTAAGAGGAAGCAAGGCCGTGGCTGTGGAGGATTCGTGTTGAGACGAAGGTGAATACCATACCATAATTGTCCATTCCTTGTCCTAGCCAATATTAAGAGATGGATATTGCGTCCAACGAAGCTTGTCCGCCGTACGATTCTCGTCCATAGCATTAACGTGCAGAAACCACATCTTCTTCAACTAAGTCCCGTCACAGGGGAGTTGGGGTAACCAAAACCTCCAGAACCTGCCTAGAAATGTAATTAATATGAACATATTTTAAGCCTATAAGTGAGACTCATTAATATGTAGAGAATGACGCCTGTCGGGGTATACTGGATTAAAGTGGAATACGGATTAACAATACTAAAAGGGAGGCTTCGAATGAGCGAAAGAATTGAGTAAGTTGCAAGCCCTATACCTCCCTATACCTTGGGATCAGGTCATTTTTCCTCAACTTTTCGGGAATTCACTATATCAGCCCAAGCTCCAAGGCCCCATCCGCATCAAGGTTTGCCAGTGTTCATACGATCCTGGTAATCGATTGTGTGCACCATGGGGCCGACGGTTGAGACTCTTCCACTCGGTTGGGTTCTACCCCCAATGAGGCTTGACTAAGAGTCAAGGTGTTGGGACTGTGCAAGCAATTACCAATCACCAAACCAAGCATTAATATCCATATTCGCGACAATTTCATGGCCACGCAAGGAGCTGAAGTAGGAAACAGTGCCGGGTCATTTAATTTTTGACGGTAGAGAGTATTAGAAATGGTATAAATGAGAGTATGGCCTAATACGACATCAGGCCCGTTCTCCATCTTCCCGGGTATCTGGTATGAAAAGGCACAGCCATCATGGATCTTTGGTGTCTGCCGCAGCAACAGCATTCCCCCGGTGAATGCCGGAAATATTGAACTTCGACATGTTGATATGCCATGACAACCCCTGTCCAAGAACCTCACGATGGTTACAGTCAGATAATCTCCTGGACAGGTGGGAGAATAAGCTATACTCCAGGCAGCTCTTGTATATGTGTTAGCCCCGTGCCGCATTAGCCACACATACACAGTACGGGGTTGGAAGTAATTGCGCACTTTATAACACTTTTGTTGCTTGCAGTTGGAGTGGGCCTGATTATTAATCAAGGGAACTTAATTTACCAATCATTTAATTAATAATAAAACTACGAATGAAATTCTGTTTTACTGTGGGTCAGCTGGGGATTGTCCAATAGATTCTTTCATTAGTCAGCCGTTTGTTTATTATTGGTTTTTGACATGATAAATTCAACATCTTTTATTCTTACATCCAACATCACAACATATATAAGAACTCAGCAGCCAAGTATATGGAAACGAGGCTGAAGATATATATATGTATATATGACTAACAACAAGCACATAACTAGTTAACTGATCGGAAGTTCAGCTAGTCGAGTTTGCCCCTGACCCCTGAACCACACGAGGATCTTCCCATTACGACTCGACGAATTTGCAACTTGCTGCCCCGTTGATGCAAACCCTGGGTAAAGGACAAGCAAGTTTACCTCGGGCTCCAAGATGCAATGTTACTTACCTCGAGGGTCTATATGAACTATCCGGATGACTACAAGTAATACGCTTACCACCGTTGAGCAGGGTTCCCCTCAAGGCACACCTCTGGTATGAACCCTGTAGCTCCATGATTTTACAACATGCTGTTAGCGACCTGGCGTGGGCAGCCGCGGGGGCCGAAAAAATATAGATGGCTTGCTGCATCTCTCTCCTAACCCTGGTATACTGAACCGCAGCCTTGGGTCTCTACCAAAAATCAATATCTCAAGCAGGGTCGTTTACTTTTACAGAGCGATGTTCTATCCCCTATTGGTGGAAGTAGTTGAACTCTAGGGATGCCCGACACATGGACCTTATGTATACATACAACGGAGGTCGGTGAATTTTTTGGAGAGTAGATTTCCCAAGATCCCCTCCCCCCCGCGCAACCCCCCTTGCGCTGGCCAGTGATGAACAAGGCGCAGATAATGGCATGCTTTCAAGGGGGCGAAGGCTGAACCAGTTCACTGGAATCTGCAATTTATACTACGTATATATCCATGAGAAGTCGATCAAACTCCCTCGCTCCCGAATTTACGGAATATATTGGCTGAGTTGGCAAGCGGGATTACCAACGCAAATATTCACGTCATCAGCAGCGATCCTTGTTATTGGTCATATGTATTGAGCCAGGACCAACGGATGAATGGAGAGAAAGGGTCCTAAGAGTGCTGGTAGGGGTGCTGGTGGGTTTGGCCCTGCATATCGATGATTCACCACTGCCGTCCTCGTGGTTTTCATTGTATGTATATCCTCTCAATAGGACTCCTGCTTCAGAGTAGACTTTGTCAGAGTGGTAGGCCGAAAGACTCGGATGCTCGTAGAACTCGGGCATGGGAACTATGTGGCTTTCATAGCCTCTTAGCCACGGGCAGGAGTGAGATATATACATAGGACTATGTATACATATGATCGGCCAACCCTGCTGAAGCTCTTGATTTCCATAGTAAAAAAGCAATTAGCATGGCCCAGCAAGGGTTGGCTGTCCAAAGAAATGGCCATGACGCTCCCGACAGCTTGTCCGCCCCTTTTATCCCTGCCTGAACCCCCTCACTTTTTATCATTTTATTGTTGCAATTGTCAAGTCTCTCTCTCTTGTCACGAGTCAGGAAGGCTATCGTGGCGCCTCCTCTGGCTCAGTGTGCGAGATATATCAGAAATAGTTACATGTAAATATTATTGGTTCTAGGGCGGGAAGCCTTCTGAGTGTTACATGTTACAGTGCTACGGGGTGGAGAGTACGTACGAACCGTCTCTGATTCACAAACGGTTGCTACCCTGTCCGGGTTACATATATACCTTCTTGAGGAGTAACCGAGATGTATAGATAAGTTTCCGCTAGTTACAGGCAAGCCCTTACATAACAGACATGTACCGACTTCTAACCCCCTAGCTACTATGTATAATACCACAGAACTTATACTAAGTACATCCTTGAGTTGTTTGCTAGTGAAAACACATATCCGTCTGACATCGACTCGGCCAACCACATTCTTGCGGTCATCCGCATATTACCATACGAGCATGGTTTGAACGGAGTCTTATATTATAAATTCGTATAGATAAAATATGTGATTTGCTGTGAACCCATGCACTCCGGCAATTGAAGGCGATTTCAAACGGGCCTGTTCTGATCCGTCAGGTGACGGTTAACCCAATAAAGGAAGTCTGGTTCTTTAGTAAACGTCCGATATCCTTGTGAGCGTTCCCCCCCTTTGAGTCAGTCTACTTATGTACATGGTGCTTCCCATCAAGCATGGGTATTAATAGCAGACGTACCGCTTCTCCCAGCCGAGGGTACCATCCTGTCCTATCTCAAGTATGCATGCCTTGCACGACCGTATTTTGGAGTCACCCGAGGTCACTGAGGTTCCGTAACACATCCTCCTCCCATGTTGAACGGGCTGAGGTGCAGGAGAACTACCCTATCACATCAACTCGCTTTATGAGCGCTAAGCGATAGAATTTCCGCTCAAGATAGTTTATCGGTGAGATTAAGTTGCGTTGATATGAGTGATGTCGCACGTATATACATATTCAGCGTCAAGACTAAATAGATGTGTATAGTTTGACATATCCAGTAGGTAAAGAAACTGTAATAATCGTGAAAGGCATTTCCCAAGAAAAAAAAAAGTCCATTCCCGAAGCACCTAGCTGTCAATAATCCAGGCTTCCAAAGAAAAAGAGAGAGAGAGAGAGAGAAATGAAATGGTGAGAACCAGTCGTAATAGAGAATGCTAACAGAGGATATCATATTGCGTCGCATTTTGTCACCATTAGTGGGACAGTAAAACATGAAAAGAGATGATAGAAATCGGCCAATTCTCGTTGTAAGTCTTTGAAATAGAATTGGCGTGGCTTCGGGGTATGTCGGGTTTCAAGGAAGATAATCTTTCGCTCACATAGGTCCAACTTGTCAGCCGAAAAGGTCGTTTGTTGATGGCACCATTTCAGAAGTCACCACTCGTTTGGGCTTAGCCTTCCTTTTTTTCCGACTTTGCTCAGATGGAGCAGGGTTGGAGGGCAAGTATGTTGGCACGGGAGCGGTGTCGGATATTATGGACCGGGGGGATTTCTCAATGTCCATTGTTGTTGTTGTGTAACTGCTATAGTCTTCATCCCTAGTAGTTGAGTTGCGCGCTGATGTACTGTAGTTGGTGGCTGGAGTTCGCTGGTCGAAGTTGTGCTCCGTTGGGCTTGTGGATTTATTAGAGTAAGTACGATGCGCTGGAGAATGGCTTCGCGTAGAAAAGTCCTGGTGATATGGATGTCGTGGGATCTCTCCGGGTAGAGTTGGCTCTAGGGAGCTGTTGCTCTGCAAAGAAGTATGTCGGTTATTCACAATAGACCTTGACATTTCAGAGGAATAACGTCCGTTTTTCGGTTTCCCAAGTTCGGCCATGGTTTTTAGGAACTCGCCACTGGCAGGTTTGTAAATAAAATCTGCCTTATCCTTTGTTGCGGTGGGCGATGACGCTCTCTCATTGAATGATCTCTCAGGCTCTACCGGTTCATCATTCTTTCGTGCGTTGAAGCCACGCGGAGAGTATCTCCACGGCTTTGAATGGGTCCGTACGAGGTCACCACTATTCTTAACCTGTTGTTCAGATATAACATTACCATTTCTGGATGGAAAGCCGCTCTCTTTAGCTTCTGGTGATGGTGAAATTTGGTTCCATCCACCTTCCATAGGCCCACTAATTGAGGGATCTCCAAATCGTTCATCGAGAGGCCCTGTAGTTTTCTGTGATCGCCTCTTCAATATCGGACGGTCTAGGCAGCACCGAACCCACGACATTTTGCAGTGTCTAGCGAAGGTGGTATATGAGAGTTGTATTAGAAGTTGAGGGTTGGGACGGGGGGAATAGAGCCTTCTTTATGGTAATCAGATAGATAGGGCGCAGCAGGGACGCATCACATCATTTTAATGCAAATAGAACACCATCAGTCCAGCTCCAAAAAGTTGGAGTTATGGATAAACGGGACAGGCTGGGAACAGGACGTATATGAAAGAAAGGGAAGATCTCCAGGCTACCGTCAGCCAACAAAGTTTATGGGGAAAGCAGCCTCCAACAACCTGAACTGAAAAGGGGCGCAATGTCCAACAACCACTCGGGACTGGGGGCCTAGAGGTGAGAGCAGTGTGTACAGATAACACCCGAAGGGGTAGGTAAATCGAACAGGCCGTAATCAGGTATGGTTCTTCTCACGCCTCCGAGGTGGACAGGGGGAGATATGGCCTGAAATTATTGGCCGAGTGAGAATAAAGGAGGGTAGAATATAAAATCGAGCAAGCTCATGGGGGAAAAATTGCTTTCGCTTTGAAGACTGTCATGGGCGTGTCACGACATATGATGGTATTTGTTCTCACTGGTGTAAGAAAATGGGAAAAGAAAAAGAACAAAAAGATAATGCAGGAAATGGAATAAGCCTCTAAACGTTGTTATAGACGCGGCTCCCTCTAAGTTGCGGGGCCTTGGGCATGCCACGATAATGTGTCTGTTCCCACAGCGTGATGTATACACTCCTCAGTCATAACTCTGCTTTGTTCGACTGGCCTGGCGCTTGGTAGGGAAACAGGCAAGATTTCAAGGAAGCCAGGGAGTGAGAGGCAGGGTCCAAAAGTTTGCTCCACAAAGGGAAGTACATTAAGAACGATGTACTCCATACACCTGCATCTACTATGTATAATCCTGGCGGATGTGGAATAATACTGGTGTTATCTTTGGCTGGGAGAAGGGAAACGCCTTAGCATAGTCAAGGCCTTGCCCCCATAACACCTCATTCACCTGCATGAGGCTAGGGCATTTCAGATTCCATGATAATAATTATTTTGGGCCTAGGATCTGCTTGAAGGCGTCATGCAGAGAGACGGGGCTGAAGTACAAAGTCCAGTCTGCCCCAGACAAGCCCTCTCTGGCTGCCTGAGCAGGGCGTTCAAGGAGGCTCAGCGCTGGTTGGGTGGTGTGGGCAAATTGCTGAGAAAAGAACAAACATTATCGGCAATGCCATGTTGGTAGGTACGTTGAAAAAAGTGACCTTGATGAATATCACATACTATGTAGTACTCCGTATGTACTATGTATGTATATATGTGCGGTGTGGCAGGCTTCTGTAGCACGACACGCATAGGGAAGTTGAATTAGCGTGTGGAGCTCTTTATGGCGGCTAAGTCATCGAGGCCAATCACCACCAGTTTCTCTCACTTCTGCCCTTCGTTTTTCTTCGTCATTTCCCTTCCGTCGGTTCTGTGTTTCAATTCCCTCTGGCCCCCAAAAAATGCAGATCAGCCTGAGAGAACGCTAGCGGGGGTAAAGAGAGAGGAAAAAGAAACGATCACAGAAGCACCATCCGGAGTGTTCCCTGAGTCGTAACATCCTCGAGCTATCCGTATTTTAACCGGCTGGACACAGCGTTCGTTCCAAACCCGGCACTTTTGACATAAGCCGTAACTGGTCCCCCATTAATACCTCGCATACTCCTAGATTTGGGCCTCGCGGGTACAAACCCTCGTCGGCCGTGGGGAGGAGAGAGCAAAGAATGATGTCCAGACTTCACATGCATCTAGCTTGGACAACCCATAATCCATGGAGGAACCAGGGAAGGGACAGGTCAACCTCTCGTGTGATAGAATCCAACAAATATCAGAGGATGGTGATTGGACTGTCTTATAAAGCCCCTGTCAATAATCAAAGAAAAAAACAGCTGGATTTGACCAGCGAAGCTTCCGCCGAGCCCATGACATCGGCGATGCTTTCTTTTCCACCATCCACAATCGAGGGGAGAGGATTTTACTTGAGTTGCAGGGAGTTTCAAAGGGTTTCTTCCCTGGAGCCTCTTCCATTTGGCAACCCCCGCAATAGTTCGAGATTTTCTTTCATAATATACTCGTGTTTTATATATGTGTTGTTGACTAGGGCTCTTCTATTAAGGTTGAGCTTTCCAATATGGCTCGCTTGACTTGCTGTTTCCCCTTGATAACCCAGAAGCCGCATTTCGGGATGCAAATTAGTTGCAGTTTTCGATGGAAAAGGCATAAAGCAACTCTGTACTTAGGCAGTGGTAGATGCAGCATGCAGTGAGACCTATTTTGTGGCGAAATGGACTCGGTATTATATACTGAAGATGACACGGCACAGCCGACGAGGATACCAGGTCAGAACTTAACCGCAAGAAAGGAATAAAGTAAAGTGATGCAGCAATCCAGCTGTGCGCCACCTACAGAGCCAGCTGACTGGCGTCTCTGCTTCCATTATTTGTTTCACAGTTCGGAGTATTCGGTATTGCGAGTGAAAAAGAACTTCAATCCGGTTCTCTTGTGGTTCTCTCCGTAGACTTCATGGCTGGCAGCAGTATGAATGCCCATTTCGTTGTATTCCTCAAGGTGATTCTCCTTTCCTGATTGGGGTTGGTAAATTTGATATACTACCAAGTTCGACTCACTGTTCGATAGGGAGGGTTTGTTATAATCAGGGTTGACTATATCAAATTTTGGAGGATGGAGATTTCACTGATACCGCATATCTTGAATAGGTAGAGAAGATCCAGCAGTTTTTATTACCCTGCTTTGCTCCAGAGAGCTACTAGATAACTTCGCCGCGAAACCATCGATAGGAGCCTTCTATAACTAGCGGTTACTCCAGGAGAGATTGTGAAGCCGACCCCCAAGCGATCCGTCGAATCAGTCGAATACTCTGATTTGGGAAGAGGAAGATCCCGCATAAGGGCCTCTTGGCCCAACAAGCAGAGTTCCGGTCGCAGATGATAGGATCAGGTCAATGCAAAATAAGGTCAAGGATTCCATGGCATGGACATACATAATAATCCGTACGGGGAATTGTTGCAGTCACTCCGTATGTAAGCCGCCATAACAAGATGTGCACATATAGAGAACCAAGATACCTAGAGTTGATCGTAACGGGCCAGCCGCTCAGTTGTTTCTTTTCACATACTTCGTACAGTTTATGTATATGCCCAACGACGACATTGGATCATGAATGTACCCTGTTGGTCCTCCCGCCGTGGTGGATAGTAGTGGCAGCAAGACATTCTAGTTCAACCTGGTTAGCGACCAGCAAGACGATCTCCTTTGCTCCCGAAAGGATCCGTGCCAGCTTGACTAATCATTAATTTTTGCTATGACAATAGTTACCAGCTGCGAGTGGACAGACAACATCCTATTGTCCAGACCGTTGGGTCGTGAGTCCCTGTTATCATGAAAGATCAGCTATACTGGGTCGGTCGATTGGAGCGGTTTCCTTCATACCTTTCCCGTCTACTCTAGACTAGGGTCTCTAGGGGCGCATATCTCCACCATCCCTCTCTCTTCCACCCTGCTGTAACGGCTGTTCCACCTGGTTATAAAAGTCAAGCAAATATTTCTTCTCCATCTCTAGTATGAGAATATGGCTGCTCTATGATCCTGGCATATTACGTATGGAATGTCACGACTTATCGGCATTCCACATACAAATAGCGATCTGAGGGTCTAGTAAGGATGCCCGTTAATGAAATATGTTACTTTATTGTATCCAGTCTTCCACAGCTTTTGTTACCGGGGCTATATCGCTTCCGGGTGACTCATTCAATAATAGCGATTCATCGTCAGATTCATCAAGAATCACCCACTCGTGGTTACTTATTCCGCGCTCGCGTGCGGGGAATCCATCATTTCGGAGCCAGACAAAAATATTTCGTGTAGCATGTTCTGAAGCTGATTCTTCCTCGACATTTAGTGCTTCATATCTGATTGGTGTATTTATTGTCGGGTTCTCCGCTGGTATACTGGCAGACATAGTAGTTGTCATGCACAATGGATGCATCGATTTACTATTTCGACAAGCCCAATACCAACCCGTATATTGAAGACCGTGGCCAGTACATTGTGCATGCAGACGAACCTCAATTTCGGTATCTTCAAGTACCGTGGTACCGAAAGGCATCCATGGAGTCAGCGGCCACCCACGTTGCCGTTCTACTTGACTTAGATAGAGAAGTCGGCATTCATCTGACCTTAAAAGCGATCCATTAGTGCTTGGCGGTTCCGACACAGGTTCCTGTATAAACGATTGTGTGACACCACACCATGATGCAGCATGGGGTTCAATCGATGCAATACCGTATCGACCATCCCGGAGGATATTCTTGTCAGTACCCATAATTATACCACCAAGCCAAAAGAATGAAACATGCGGGACTCGGTTCATCAGGATATAAGCAAGTATATAGTTGTCCTCCACAGAGTCAAGAACCGCGAATATAGACTGCAGCCATGGGCTTACGGCATTGCAAGGTATGCTAGGTTCATAAAATACACTCGACAAAAGAGAGAGTAGTCCCCGTGTGTTGCAACTCAATGTCAATAGTTTGTCCAGCTCCGGCACTATCTGATCCGATATAAAGCCAAATTTCTTCTGCTCTGTTGTCTCTGGTATATGTGGCTGAAGCCTGTGCTGCTTATAAGAATCGGGTTTCGGGAGTGATATTGGGTTTCCCTTCCTATTCAGCAAAGGGAGAAACAAGGTTGAAGAGAGCGCTGCCAGGGTTTGGTCAACAATATTATGTCGATTGCAGTATTCTGCGAGAAAACGAACCGCAGTTGTAAACGAAGGTGCGGTAGTTGATATATGACAGAGGGGTGAACGGCAAGAAAGCGTAAATTTCGCCCTTGTTTCCAAAGTAATCGACCAAGGTGATCGGAATTTTTCTCGCTCCCGTGTAAGGTAAGCCTGCCATCCCTCACCAGGAGACAAGACAGCGGCCCACCATCTAACTGCATCATTATCGATATCTCCTACATCCACTATGATTTCGGCTTGTTCGTCTCCTGTGTTGTTGCTATATTCCGCGTGCTTTTCAGTATATATCAGCTCGGCTCCGGCCATAAGTTCGACCCAACGCGCCGAGAATATGTAACTCCATGCTAGTATCAGCACAGAAAGGTGATTATCTTCATTATTAAACCATTTCTGATAGGTCGGCTCCAGGCTTTTGGAGAGAGCAAGCTGTGTTGGATGGTTGATGGAAACTGGGAGCTGAAGCCTTTTTTCCACGCGGGGTGTCTTGCATTGCCCCCGCGAAGTTTCCCAAATCGACGTCCCAGTCGCGTAGAGACAATTATACTTATACTTTATATCCAGATCATGGACCAAGGGGGGTAGATTCCGAACTGCTGGCTGTATGTGGAAACAAATCTTGGGCAGGCTGGGTTCCCCTCGAGCGCGAGCGTGAAGCCTTGCCCAAGTACAAAAGCCCTGTTCATACACGGCTCGGCTTATTTCAGGACTTGGCCGTACAGCATCTTCGGGCTCCATGGTGGATGGTATTGCAGAGTGATTTGAGAAGTAGAAGCGTTGGCGTATATGAGATCAGGGAATAGTTACACCGAATAAAATAAATGCACTCCGGGCGCGGCGGAGAGTGCGAGTATTTAAACCCAACTGTCAGATAATGTTGACAAAAGTAGTTAAGGCAACGTACTAAATTAACCCTCATAATCTGATAACCACTAGGTATAGAAGAGGTGGAGGAGTGGTGACGCTAAAAATAAGCTTAAAGGCTACTCCGTAGTTCTTGGGCTATCTTGTGGGGGAAATGGGGCGATTGGATGTGACCATCTAGTATATTCAACTGATATTAAATACAGGAATTGGTAAGGCATAATGAATAGGATAATGCCGCCCACCGGATAGAACAATGATTAAGGGTATGATACATAACTATAGAACGTAATATAAGTGACAATACATTTATTGGGTGGTTTAAGTCTTACGATTGTAAGGCACAACATGTAGCTAGAACAGATGGGCTGAACGCCTGATTGTTGATCGTCTCCTGGATGTTACTCACTGTACGGAGTATATATTAAGTATATCCTCTGCATAATACTCACATACTGCCTCTACTGTCCTCTCTTTTTACTTATATCCACCCTTATGTTCCACTGTCTACGTTTCGCGGCCTTTTCTACTCTTTCCTTAACTATCCAGGTTCGTATATCAGGATCGAAATTGACATGTCTCAATTTTTATGTTTTACACATATACAGCATCAAGTTAAAGTAAATATCCCCTATAAAATAGAGTGTGTGTGGGTAAGCGGCCAAATAATTGTTCTGAAGGAAGCCTCCGGCATTCGATATCTGCTGCAGAGAGAGATGGGTTAGTTTCGCAGCGAGGTGGAGGGAAATATGTTGGAAAGGTGGGATCTCCATGGTTGGCCATAGTAGCACGCGGCTTTGGTGGATTTTGGAAGGAGTACGGAGTATATACGATCACTTTTGTGAAAGAAATGTAGATAGAAATCTGATACGTAAACCGCGAATGACTACAGACTATAACGAACAACGGGATCATCAACACTGACTTAATTCTTGCATTCCTGAATAATAAACATGGTTCTTCGCAACCCATTCCCGAATTGCCTTTTTCATCTGAGACTTGGACCCGTCTTCGTGCCAGAAATGGCCTGCTCCTCTGACCATGACGCTATTGAATCGCGAGCCTTCTTTTTTCGTCAGTTCTTCACACCAGCTTATCAGTTTCTTGGATGATGTAAAACCATCCTTGTTTCCGAAGATAGCTAAAGTCTCGTGTTCTAAGACCTTATCTCGGAGGTCTGAACTTTGGAGATATTTTCCATTAATCGTTGTTGTGAGTCTAGAGGTCGGCGTAAAAAGGCTAGTAGCTGTAAAGAAGGAGATTGGAGGTAAAATAGGGGTAATAAGAAGATACGATATGTTGATTTTCTCCATTCTAGCAATCCTAGTGCAAGGATCTGGGGATTCTGGCTCGCTGATGATGCCATTTTGTACCCAGCATTCCTTATTCCACTTTGAGGACAGGCTCCAGGCCCTTTGCATAATTCTTGCGGGCGTGTCGTTTTCTCTGGATTCCGCAAAGACTAATTGGATACTTCTCAAGGTTGGTAAATAGCTCGCTAGCATTGACCCGTATGAATACCCCGATACTATGATAGAAGGGGGGTTCGTTTTATCCACAGATGAGTTACTCTCCGCAGCTGGAACACAGGTGGGTTTCGATAATGGTTTCAGGCCTAAAATGTAGAACACAAGAAACGCATAGAATGAGATAAAGTCACCAAGCTCTGGTCTTGCTGTCCAGCTTGTTCGGCCTTGCGATCCACTAGCGCCTCTAGATACAGTTGTTAGTATTCCCATAAGGAATGTAGTCATAAAAAGTGAAGATAAAACTACCGTAAATTGAAGGTCCCTACAACATATCCTGCTCTCAATAGTTCGCTCGCGACAGTTGCCACAACTGGGTCATCGTAGCAACCTCCTAGAGGGGCATACGGATGAGCTATTATGGCACCTTTTTGAATCCATGCAAACTCTCTATCCCTGGGCTGCGAATGATCTGGATGATATATCCTACATTGAAGTAGAATATTATCGTATAGCGATGGAATAGTAAACTGGTGTGTTGGCAGGGGCAAAGCCATTAGTATAAAAGAGTATAGCCAAGCTTGTGAGACATAAATCGCTTGGTTTTATCAGGCTTTTGGCCTCCTGATGATTATTTATTCGTACTAGAGGTGATTTTATCCTATTCGTTAAAGCGCAACACATCCAACGCGTTCATAGAGCATGAAATAAAAGCTAAACCTAGCATGCTAAACACTCAATATTTTAGAGACGTTTGGGATGTTTTGGTAAATTGGCGTAGGGTGCGAGGAGATAAAATGAGGAAATGCAGGAAGCCGCTCTGGACAACAGAACGTGTGATATGTAAAAGATAGTTATATTCAACCGGGAAGCACCAGAAGTGCCCAAGAGTAATTATTATTAACAAGTTGTAAAATGTTGAATGGGACACAACTTCGATTTACCTGTCGGGATTTTCAACCCTATAGAGGGATTATATATAACCCGATAACTCACATGCACCCGACGTGCTTATATAATATACCATATTATCAGGGGCTGCTCCGTCTGTCATGCCAGTCCTTATTTCTTTGGTGGTCAATTATTCGGCCCAGTAGTAGGGAATGCCCTTCATTTCGGATAGCTAGGAGACGTGCATATTTTTAATAAGCCCTTGCGGACGGTCCGACCAGGCAACATGCCGGCTGATAACATTTATGGTACAGCGCTAATCTGCGATTAGTCCAAACAGATGGTAGTTGTGAAAATTAAGAGAGATGTAATGTATATGGAGTATTTATCTGTATGAAGAGAAGGGCTGTTACGCTGGAGAGAGTAGCCAGGCAGGATCCGGCTCATCATCATAATCGCTATGTGATGCCGTATCCTTTTTCCCCGATAAGGGCGGAGTTTTTGGGCAGATGGTAGCTTGGTCCGTAGTATCTATTGACTTGTGTATTATCGGCGAAGGAGAGCCTCCTTTTGATGAAGTGGGAGACCGCAACAGGTCGTCTGGTACATCTCCTACCATCGTGCCCTCGTGGTCGCCGCCCGGAGCTTGATGGGGGTAGCCGAATGTACTGGAGAATATAGCCTTGGCCTCCACAAACGCTTCGAGTTCAGCACCGATTCCGCATATAAGCAGCGTCCAGTTCTTCTCTTCTGCCAGCCGTAGGTGGCTTTCTAGCCTTTGAATAGTAACGTCCAGCTCTTTCTGTATCAAGGAAAGGTCTGTCTCGCGGGCCTTCTCGGGGTCCATTGGTTCAGTCAACGAACCCTTCCCTTGTAACCGGTTCAGGGTATTCCGTAGCTGCGTCTCTACATTTGTTATTGTTGTTACAGTATCGTTCCATATGTGTCCGCCGTCTTGCAAGGCCTCAATCTCTTGGCTGGCGGCTTCACTACGCTTTTCTAGTGCCGATATTTCTAGCGTCCAGTGTTCTTCCGCCATCTCGAGGGTTCGGCGGTCCGGCTTCAACGAGAAGAATGTTGTCGGTGCAGAGGAGATATTAAGTGGTGGGATAGGCGGCTTCTTTAGATACCGTTTGGCGTCTGTATTGACCAGGGAAAGGGCGGCTTCGTAGGACGACAGCTTAGCGTCTACAGCATTCTGAAGCTGTGATATTTCATCCGCCATATGTTGATAACGTATCTTCATCTCTGCCAACCTTGATTCGGTGTCTTTTATCTCGCCTTCAAGACAGTGAAGCTCGTTCGAAAGCGCATCTACACGCTTCTTTTGGCTGTCGGCCTGCATTGTAGAAATTGACTTCTCCAATCCAGCCCGTTTATCCATAAATGATTTCACCATCTGTAGAGCATCTTTCCTGGCATGAATTTCCGAGTCGAGGATATCATGCTCCTCCTCCTTTAAGCTTAAAAGGTTGTGGATAGAGCGAAGAATGCCTCTACGTGAATTTCGGAGGCTGGGTTCTCTTTTGCGCGGTTGACGTACTGGAAGAGGCAGCGTCGGGTTGCGATTCACAGTCTGGGAGGGAGTAGGAGTCGAGCTTCTTGTTGAAGGAGTAGCCTCTCGCGTAGCTAGGGATTGCCTGGCAGTCAAAGCACGGCTCTGAGAGTCAAGCAGTTCTTGCAAGTCGTTTTGAAGCTGTCGAGATTGCCGCTCTATGTATAAAAAAGGGTCCGAGGGATGCACTGAGACCGTAAGTGGCATTGGACGCAGACGGTGGGCATCATTTAAACCCCAGGTTGACATCTTGCTTCAGGTAGATCGAGTCAAGCTAGGGGAAAGACGGGTTAAGCACACGAGCTTGATTATGGAGGATGGCATTCACACTGACGTTGAGCCGGTTCTCTTTTTAGGGATGATAAAATATAACTAGCTGAGGAGTCAAGCATGGCTTCAAAAAGATATAATTTCCTCGTCCTTCTCTCGTTCGTCATAAGCTCAAATATATTAAACTGCTCCATACACAATTTGATAACTAAATTTCCTGATGACTCATCAAAACCACGTGCGAGTGTCACGCTGTCCAACCTTATACGATGGAAATAACATATATCTAGTGGTTATATAGCGATGTTCAAGTCTGCGGCAAGACCAGACGACCAGACCGTGTGATGAGGCACTGCACCCAGAGCTAAAAGAGGATGTACGAAAGAGCCCATAATGGAGGGAAATGCAACGCAGTTTATATGTCGCTATCATCAAACCATTTATCCTTGAGCAGCTGCTTCACCGTCGGCCTGTCTCTCCAGTCCATCTCCATAATCTTGCTAATAAACTCTTTATCTGGTTTACTCACCTCCCGCTCAGTGATGAGGTGAAAGGGAGTTGTTTTAGACCGTGGGATTTCCTGCATAAGATACAAAATGGCTGTTACAGTCATTGGGCCAGCTATTTCTTGGTATTTTGCTGGGAATGGACCAAAGTAACGGAACTGCTGCTTAAGAACCTCTAGGCCATACTCCTCATGGTCGTGCGACACGGTTGCTGGTCGAAAGATGTTGAAGTCTCCGCCATAAATAAGGCATATTAGCTATATAGATGTGTTAGGGTCGTTACGGTGGGTAATGCAGTCTGTAATATCAAAACATACCACCGCACCGAGGGACCAAATATCTGTAGCTGTATTCCAGGGTGTCTGCATGATGACTTCAGGGCTGCTCCATATAGGCGCACCGACGGGAGTTCCCTCCCTTGCTAACGCGGAGTCTACACGGCTGCGCTTGATGTCTGCAAATCGGTTTTCATGGCTGCTGCCCACCTTGTAATTCACAAAGATGTTGTCAAGTTTCACATCTACCGTAAAGTAATTATTTATCGTGGCAGGAGGACCCTACGGTTAACCAACCGGTCTTACCTGCATGCACGTATCCGTTGTCATGAAGCACACTTAATGCCTTTAGAATGCATCCAGAGACATACTTAATTTCCTTTCGGTTGAGAGATTGCTTGATCGATGCGTTTAGGAGATGGTCATCGAGATGCTTCAAGACAATAACTGGTGTATCAGCCCGGTCTTTAATTTCGTCAATTAAAGGGCGTAGAAAAGGTGTTTTGGCTTTGGAAACGTTTCAGGATATCTCGTTCATTTTGCACTCGGGGATGACCGCTCACTCCTTTAACAATCACGGTTTGCTCTGCTTGATTCCTGTTAAAAAAGGGATCAACTTTTACTCTTTCCTTTGCCGAAGGGCAGCACCCACCTTGCAAGTCGTGTCCTGGAGTTCTTTCACAGCAACGTATCTCCCGAGGTTTCCGTGAAGAGCTTGTCCGAGTCGAAGGAGTGACGATGACATTACGTGAATGTACTTGACGAGGAAATGAAGACTGGAGTGTGAATAATATATATCTTTAAGATAGCCGGCTCAGACCAGGAAGAACGTCGTGCCAAATCAACTTAGGTAATAATGTCACGTGAACAACAGGATCAGCCGTGCTTCTTCGTGCTTCTTGTCTTTTGACAACAAAACAGCACCGAACACATCAGACATCAATCACCACGATCCTTTTCTGTCCTTCTTCTCTTCTTTCTCGTCTGTATTGCTAAGATCTGCTTTACTTTTCCTTTTTTTTATACCTGACCACACTCCGCCAACAACTCGTTCACCCCAAACGATCGGAAGCTTCACTTCATCCAGAAGGCGACAGAGCCGCGTACCTGCAACAGAGCTTGAACTGGAAGTGTAAACCACCCATTTGACATACGCGCATACCACCATGGTTGGCCTTGTTTCGGCGGCAGGTTTAGTAGGGTTCCTTTCCGAACCGGATACCGAGCTTAAGGTGTTTGCCCTGAAGGCCCTTGACGCCCAGGTTGATCTGCTATGGACTGAAATTGCTGGATCTGTTGGGCAGATGTACGTCACCATAGAAAAAATTCTTCTGTTTATCCGCCCTTGTATGCTGCTTGAGAAGGTTCGATTGCTAACTGCTTGAATGTAATAGAGAAGCCTTGAGCGAAGATGAATCATTCCCGGAACGTGAACTTGCTTCCCTTGTTGCTGCTAAGGTGTACTATCACCTACAAGAGTATAGCGAGAGCATGGTTTTTGCTTTAGGAGCTGGTAATCGGTTCGATATTGAGAATGGCGGAGAGTTTGAAGAGACCATTATCTGTACGTTGGTCACCTCGAGGCTTAAGGCCCACTCGGTGTTTGTTCAACGATATGCTGACATTACAACTTATAGCAAAATGCGTGGATACTTTCATCTCAACATGTTCGATGCTCAAGGCTGCACAGTCTGCTGGGCGAGGTGGCGCTCCCCAGCTAAACACCTCATTTCCACGGAATGAAGGGGGTGTTTCAAGTACATCTGCTGGCTTAAGCTCCCCTATAACTCCGTTTTCACAGTCTGCTTTACCTTCGAAGTCCCTCCTATCGCGCCCCGAGTCATCCGTGGAATCTGGTTATCCCGTTGGCGAAGATGTTGGCGCAGATGGTGACGAGGTGCCCTTGGTACTTCAACGTGGGATTCAGAGGCAGCTGCAAAATGTCATTAAGCGGCTCTTTGACCGATGTTTCGAACAGCAGAGATACCGCCAAGTTATCGGTATCGCCGTGGAAGCCAAAAATCTCGATATCGTTCGAGTAGCTATTCTGCGGGCAGCTCACGATGCCAAGCAGCAAGGTGTTGAGCCGTCGAAGAGGGGAGAGGAGCTGATGGAGTACGTTTTGGGGATATGTATGAACGTTGTCCAAGAACGAGGGTTCAGAGACGAGGTTTGCAAGCTCGAATACACCGGATAAAACGAAACAATACACTAACCAAGCTGATTTTATAGATCCTAAAACTTATTCTTGAGCTCCTAAACGAGATTCCCTCCCCTGACTACTTCTCTATCGCCAAATGTGTTGTCTATTTGAACGAACACTCAATGGCATCCGATATTCTGCAAAAACTAGTTGAGAAGGGTGATGCTAGGTCCCTGGCCGTAGCTTATCAGATCTCTTTTGATCTTTATGATAATAGCACCCAGGAGTTTTTGAAAAAGGTTCGACAGGAGCTATCGGCAGTAATCCCTGAATCCAACGAAACCGATCACTCCGAGAAAATGGAAGAGGAACCAAAGGAAACCGATCAACTGCTTGGTGATAACGAGGAACAAACCACTCAATCCACTTCTACACGTGGAGGTAAAAAATTGACAGATAAAGCACGAGCTTCGCTAAAATCCATTCGAAGTATCCTGGATGGCGCTAACTCAATCCAACTTAACCTTGAGTTCTTGTACCGAAATAACAAAGCCGACATTGCAATATTGGATAAAATTAAGGATAGCTTGGAGGCGAGGAACTCAATATTCCACACCGCAGTTACCTGCGCCAATGCTTTCATGCATGCAGGAACTACACACGACAAGTTCTTCCGTGACAACTTGGACTGGTTAGGAAAGGCTGTGAATTGGTCAAAGTTTACTGCCACTGCCGCCCTCGGTGTCATTCATCGCGGTAATCTTACACAGGGACAGAAGCTCCTCGCACCATACCTCCCCAAGGAGTCAATGGCAGGCGTTGGAAATGCCGGTTCAGTATATAGCCAAGGTGGTTCGTTGTATGCTTTCGGTTTGATCTACGCCAACCATGAAGGTTGGGCGGTGGATCACATCCGCGAGCATTTCAACAAGGCCACTGAAGAAGTGGTGCAACATGGAGGTGCTCTTGGCCTGGGAGTAGCAGCGATGGGAACCGGTGACGAAGGGATCTATGCGGATCTGAACAAGGTTTTGAACGCTGATTTGGCGCTGAATGGTGAGGCCGTTGGTCTCGCTATGGGTCTAGTCATGTTGGGATCCGGAAACATGAAAGCCCTTGAGGATATGATCCAGTATGCACATCTAACGCAGCACGAGAAAATTATTCGTGGTCTTGCTATGGGCATGGCATTGATCATGTATGGCCGTCAAGAAGCGGCGGATGAGCTGGTCAATGGGCTGCTGGGTGATCCTGACCCTACGTTACGATATGGTGGAATCATGGCGATTGCGCTCGCCTACTGTGGAACTGGAAGTAATAAGGCTGTCCGAAAACTTCTTCATGTTGCTGTTAGCGATGTCAGCGATGACGTCCGCCGCGCTGCAGTTATGAGCTTAGGGTTCATCCTGTTCCGCAAGCATCAGAGCGTTCCACGCATGGTCGAACTCCTCTCAGAGTCCTATAACCCGCATGTACGATATGGGGCGGCCATGGCACTCGGAATTTCTTGCGCTGGCACTGGCTTAGATGAAGCTATCGACCTTCTAGAGCCAATGCTTAAAGATCCCACGGATTTTGTCCGCCAGGGTGCGTTGATTGCACTCTCTATGGTTCTTGTCCAACAGAATGAAACAATGAACCCGAAGGTTGGTACTATTCGTAAGGCAATGCAAAAGGTTATTGCAGACCGACATGAGGATGCTATGGCTAAATTCGGCTGTGCACTTGCTCTTGGAATCATCGACGCTGGAGGTCGCAACTGTACTATCAGCCTACAGACCCAATCTGGTAACCTCAATATGCCTGGAATCGTGGGAATGGCAGTGTTTACACAGTATTGGTACTGGTTCCCATTGACCCATTTCCTGTCTCTCAGCTTTACACCAACCGCTGTGATTGGTGTTGACCAGAAGCTGGAAGTCCCCAACTTCAAGTTCCACAGCAACACTCGCCCGAGCCTGTTTGATTATCCTCCAGAACAGCAGGTGAAGGCAGATGAGGCACCAGAGAAGATCAAAACGGCAGTCTTGTCAACAACTGCACAGGCCAAACGGAGGGCGCAGAAGAGAGAGAAACAGCGAAGTGGAAGCATCGATATAGATCAAACCCCAACCACGCCAAAGTCTACCGCTCAGCAGCTTCCAGATAAAATGGATGTTGACGAAACGGCACATAAGGCTGAGGAGGAGAAAGCTGGTGACAAGGAGGCCGCTGCTGTGGCAGAACCCAAACGGAAGCCAGAGAAAGAGAAGGTTGGCTACGAGATATCGAACTTGTCGCGAGTGCTTCCAGCTCAAGTAAAGTACATCTCATTCCCTGACCAGAGATACGAGCCCGTCAAGAAGGTAAGATATTACATGCCCTTTAGATACACATATCACCTTTGTGGGAAGATCTGCAGCTGTGGTGCTAACCTCGATCATTTTTTGTAGCCTACTGGCGGAGTTGTTGTTCTTCTGGACAAGAAACCATCCGAACCGCGTGAGATCATTGAATTGAGCGCCAGCAAAGAAACTAGGCCAGCTGCTACTGCCGGCAACCAAGGCAGCACTGTTCAGGGCCGTCTTAGCGCCGCACTCCAAGGTGCTGCACCAGCCGCCTCTGCTGCACCTACCACTCCGGCCCGACAGGGCGCTACCGCCGGCGCCGCTGCCGCTGCGGGCGTGCTTACGGCTGTCGACGAGGACGAGGGAGTCGAGGAAGCTCCCGTGCCAGATGAGTTTACATATGAAACCGAAGGCGAGGATGAAGAGCTCTGATAGCTGGCTTAGACATCCAGGGCATCTAGAAACGACACCCCCTATCCCCCCCTCTCTCTCCCTATCTGCCTTGCCCTCTACATCTTCCCTCAGCTCTCTCCTAAGCTCCTGGTGCATAGCATACACTGTGCTGTAGACACAGCCACTTCCTGTACTCTATCCCATATTATCATTTTATCATTCTAATCTAACTTCTGTACAACGAACAACTTCGTCCTTACAATGTAAAAATCCTCCAAATCTTGTGCCGAGGTATCTGTTCCCGTGATCTACTGCTTAGTCATCGGCACTCCTTTGACGGAGAACGAAAAAGGACGAACGAACAGCTGAAAAAAGGCCGAAGACGAGATCAAAAGGGCGAGAGAAATCTCTCTACCGGCGTTGTATATAGTCCGGTTACCATATCTTGTTTATATATAACAAAAGACCGCTCCTACTACCGCTAATCCTACTACTGCAAGAGAAGAAGGGGAAGAGTGGCTAAAACGTCATAGATAGATTAACTGTTTGCATGTGACAAAAAAAGTGCTTCTGACAGCTTCGTCTCTCCTTTTTCTATCTTATGACGAGAAAGCCCGTTTGCCGCCCGGAGCTGGCTTGTGATTCTACCTAGGCATCTTCCTTCGTCTTCGTCCCCAGTTTTTCCCCCAGATATTCTTTTCTTCTGTACGGAGTGAGCTGCTTTGGTTGCCTTTGTTATACATAGCCTTTGATTCGGCCGTATATACTCGCCTATATATAGTATAGTCCTGGTATTCCTTCCCTTTACCAGCTCTCCTGTTCCTCCATCAGCGGCCTCAGCACCATCATCATGTCTGGCGTGTACTCCAAAGACGACGTTGCGTCGCATAACAAGGGGAACGACGTATGGATTGTCATCGATGAAGATGTCTATGATGTGTCCAAGTTTCTGGACGACCATCCAGGTTGGTTATCCGTAGCTATGATACATAAAGAGAAGCCTGGCTGACATCTGCTTTCTTCCAATCTAGGCGGCAAGAAGAGTATGCTTGTTCTCTATCCGTTCCCGGGTGATTTTATGTTATATTAACGTTTCTGCGTTAGTCCTACAACGTATGGGGGGAAAGGATGCCTCAAAGCAGTTCTGGAAATACCATAACGTCGGCGTGTTGAAGAAGTACCAGGGGAAGCTGAAGATTGGCTCTCTGGATACCAAAAAGGCCGCTCCAGCGCCAACTCCAGCTCCAGCAGCGCCAGCACCACCGACGAAGAAGGAGGCTTCAAAGACACAAGCAGAACAATCCTCGCCTGCCCCTGCGGTAGAGGCCCTGGATCCGTATGGCGAATTGATCCCATTTTCCGACCCATCATGGTATCACGGAGTGAGTTCTCCTTATCAAGGGTGCCTATGTTTGTTAGACGGAAGAGATGGAAAGCTAACCAGCCTCTTTAGTACTACTCTCATTTCTACAACGAGTCACATGCTGCACTCCGTGATGAAGTTCGACAGTGGGTAGAGACCGAGATTGAGCCTTACTGCCACGAATGGGATGAGGCAAAGTCCGTACCGGAGAGCATTTACAAGCAGATGGGTGACAGAGGCTATCTTGCTGGTTTACTGGGCCTATCATACAACAAGGATTTGGTTCAGAACCATGTGAAGAGCGTACCTCCTGAGAAATGGGATCTCTTCCATGAGTTGATCGTCACCGATGAGCTCTCTCGTGCCGGAAGTGGAGGTGTTGTCTGGAACCTCATCGGTGGGTTTGGAATCGGATGCCCACCTCTTGTCAAGTACGGATCCAAGGAGCTGGTGAAGCGCATTCTCCCCGGTATCCTCGCAGGCGACAAGCGTATCTGTCTTGCTATCACCGAGCCTGGTGCCGGAAGCGATGTCTCTAACTTGAGCTGCGAAGCTAAGCTTACCCCAGACGGAAAGCACTATATCGTCAACGGTGAGAAGAAATGGATCACGAACGGCATTATGAGTGACTACTTCACCACTGCCGTGCGAACAGGAGAACCCGGAATGGGAGGCGTCAGTGTTCTCCTCATCGAGCGCTCGATGGGAGGTGTCAGCACTCGCAAGATGGACTGTCAGGGCGTCTGGAGTAGCGGTACCACCTATGTCACCTTCGAGGACGTCAAGGTTCCGGTTGGTAACCTGATCGGAAAGGAGAACAAGGGATTCAAAGGTGTGTGCTTTTGGTACCTAACTGGCTTTGATAGCATTACCCGTCAAGGAAGAGTATGAGCTAACGTTCCGACATCAGTTATCATGACCAACTTCAACCATGAACGTATGGGTATAATCATTCAATGTCTACGTTTCTCTCGTGTCTGCTACGAGGAATCCGTCAAGTACGCCCATAAGCGCCGCACTTTTGGCAAGCGTCTCATAGACCATCCGGTCATCCGCATGAAGCTCGCACACATGGCACGTCAGATCGAAGCAAGTTTCAACTGGCTCGAGAACCTCGTCTTCCAGTGTCAGCACATGGACGAAGACACGGCTGCCTTGCGCCTGGGCGGAGCTATTGCCAGTCTCAAGGCCCAATCTACCACCACATTCGAGTTCTGTGCTCGTGAAGCCAGTCAGATCTTCGGAGGCTTGAGTTACTCTCGTGGTGGACAAGGTGGCAAGGTTGAAAGACTCTACCGTGATGTCCGAGCCTATGCTATCCCTGGAGGCAGCGAGGAGATCATGCTTGATTTGAGTATGAGACAGTCCTTGAAGGTACACGAGATCTTTGGAATGAAGCTATAATAGGATACAGCTGTCCTGCCATCCATCTAGCCCCAATACTCATCCGTTTCATCTTCTTCCAAGGTATATACCATGTATGAATTCTTGTCTTTATATCACCGTTGGATTTTCATTTCTTGATTCCCATATAACTGCGCGGATCACCTGTATCTTTTACCCTGGGTTACTTAGAATTCAAAAAAAAACAATTCACACAATATCGACATCTTTAGCTATATAATCGCTACTTCTTGTATCTTTTTCCTTTCTTTATATTCTTCTATTGATTAAAAATAAGAACAAAAAAGAAAGGCTGGAGAACACATGTGTCACGTGATAATCCCTTACTTTCCGGCGTTTCCAAACTTCTTCAAAGCAGCTTTTGAAGACGAAGAAGAAGAAAAGAACAAAAGAAGAGACCCAGCTTTTGCGCAAACAGACGCCTCGACAAGTAAGCTCACGATTTACTCTTTATTACTTAATCAAGTCTTTTCCTGCTCTTGTTCTAACTCTCTGGGATCACCCGCTGGCTGAAAGTGAGCTCTCTTCACGTCTTCGGATAGCTTTCTCACCAAGATCTCGACAACCCGAGCATAAAGCCCACGATCAAAACCGCACACAGCCTACTTTTTCTACTTACTATTATCCGAAAGTTTGAGCGCCGGACTCATATTCTTCAACAGGGCGCTCCTATACCTCCCACAGCCCAAGTAGCGAGACGTCTCTCCTTATCGCCAGACAGTGCTATAGCTTCACTGTTGGAGAGATCCAAGCGAACTGCGCAGAAAAACTTATACAATAGCAAATATGTCACATCCAGGAAATGAACAAGACTTTGGTTCGGAAGACGAAGAAGATTTCAACCCTGCGCCGGTTGACGATTCCGAGCCAGAAGGTGACGATGAGCAGCAAGATAGTCGCAGCGCCGGAAAGCGCTTAGACCCCGATGACGGGCAAGAGGTCGGTAAAAATGAAAAAGAGGGAGTGAAAAGGACGAGCGACGATGGGAATCGTGATTTAGATACTAATGAACGGCAGCAGGCAAGAGGTGATGATGAAGCCGGTGACGAAGACGAGGACGGCGATCCCGAAGGAGATGACGAGGACGAAGAAGAAGAGGAGGAAGAGGAAGAAGAGGAAGCGGTTACCGTACGTGGCTCTGCTTATTTTTTCTTCCTTCCGGAAGAAAAGGTTTTGTGGCATTTGTGGCCATGCTAACAAGCTTAATTTTTATATCTACAGGGTCGCCCTCGAAAGCGCAGAAGACATGGGCTCAATGCTTTCATTGAAGAGGAAGCAGAGGTTGATGATGAGGACGAGGCTGAAGATGAAGAAGAGGAAATGGAAAGCGGTTTCGTTCACCATGACGATGAGGTCGTCTTACCGGCTGGCGCAGAAACGGACGATAGGCGCCATCGTGAGCTTGACCGAAAGCGAGATATGGATGCGACTATGGACGCGGAACAGCAGGCACAGGCCCTCAAAGAGCGGTATGGCCGAAACCGCGCTGCCGGTGATGACCTTGTCGTCATTCCTAAAAGGCTCCTCCTACCTAGCGTTGATGACCCTAGTATATGGGGTGTCAAGTGTCGGCCAGGCAAAGAAAGGGAAATTGTGTTCAGCATTATTAAACGAATGGAAGAGCGCCCACCTGGTTCCAGAAACCCCATTAAGATCATATCTGCTTTTGAACGTGGCGGAACAATGGCTGGCTACATTTACGTAGAGGCCCGGAAGCAAGCGGATATTATTGATGCCCTGGACGGAATGTCTAACATCTACGTCAGGTCAAAGTTAACCTTAATCTCAGTCAAAGAGATGCCTGATCTACTTCGCGTTAAAAAGTCAGAGGAGCTCACCCCCGGCGGTTGGGTCCGTATCAAACGTGGAAGATATCAGGGTGACTTAGCACAGCTTGAAGAGGTCGAGACAAATGGCCTCAACGTCACTGTCAGACTTGTCCCTCGTTTAGAATACGGTCTTAATGAAGACAGCAATGCGCCAGCTGTTGACCCTAAGCGCAAGCGGGTTGGAGCAAGCAGCGCAATCGCCCGACCTCCTCAGCGCTTGTTTAGCGAAGCAGAAGCGAAAAAGAGACACTCCAAGTATCTTTCTGCGACGTCCAGCTTAGGCGGCAAGTCCTGGTCCTATCTTGGAGATACCTATGTCGACGGCTTCCTTATTAAAAACATGAAGGTTCAACACCTAATCACTAAGAATGTTAACCCTCAACTTGATGAAGTTACGAAATTTGCCCGTGGTGCAGATGACGGAACATCGAACCTCGACCTTGCTTCTTTGGCTGCTACCATTAAGAATACGACCGAAGAGGACGCTTATTTGGTTGGAGATACGGTCGAAGTCTTTACTGGTGAACAGCGCGGTGTTGTGGGCCAAACTGTGTCAACCCGCGGCGACATCGTTACCATAAAGGTTTTGGAGGGAGAACTTCGAGGCCAGCATATTGACGTTCCCACCAAAGGCCTCCGAAAGAGATTTAGTGAAGGTGACCATGTCAAAGTCATCGGTGGCAGCAAATATCGCGATGAGTTGGGTATGGTTGTCCGGATCAAGGATGACCGTGTTACTATCCTTACAGATATGACCATGCAAGAAATTACCGTCTTTAGCAAGGATTTGAGAGAAGCAGATGATATTGGCGTTGACGGAAAATTGGGTCAATATGACGTCCACGACTTGGTTCAAATTGAGTAGGTCCTTCTATCTTTCGCATTGCTATCTATATACTAATTAGGAAAAATTACAGCCAAACAACTGTTGGATGCGTCGTAAAACTTGACAGAGAGTCAATGCGGGTCATAGACCAGAACGGGTCAACCCAGATTGTGCTCCCCTCGCAGATTTTGGGCAAGATTGAACAACGACGACATGCAGTCACTACCGATCGAAATGGTTCCGAAATCAAGTGTGGAGATACCGTGAAAGAGGTGACTGGAGAGCAAAGGTCTGGTACTATTCTGCATATTCACAGAGCGTTTCTCTTCTGCACCAGCAAGGTCGTTGGAGATAATGCCGGTATAATGGTCACAAGGGCGATAAACGTTACCACTGTAGCAACCAGCGGTTCAAAATTGAGCAGATCCGCCCCAGATCTATCCAAGATGAACCCTGCTCTACAGAAGAACGGGATGAACGGTTCGGGCATGCCGCCGCCTCGAACATTCGGTAGGGACAGGCTTGTTGGGAAGACAGTTCATATTCGAAAGGGTCCATATAAGGGACTTCTTGGTATTGTCAAAGATACAACTGATGTCATTGCCCGAGTTGAGTTGCACTCGGTTTCAAAGGTCGTCCCTGTTGAGAAGGAGAATCTTGCTGTCAAAGAGTATGTCTTTCTCATCCTTCCCTGCCTATATTTCTATGCTTGGGTAACTAACATCTATACGTAGCCCCATTACTGGACAGCCGGTGGATATCAACCGGTTTGGCGGTGGAAGAGGTGGTGCCCCCAGAGTTCCCCAATCTATGGCGACAGGGAGAGCCGGCCCCCAAGATGCTGCTTGGCAGGGTGGTCGAACTCCAATTGCCATGGGCGATTCGTCTCGGACACCTGCCTGGCGGGCGTCATCTTCTAGAAGTAAGTAGCTTGAGCTAGTATTTCTTGACGGACGATTATAACATTGACTGACTTACTCCATTTAGCTCCTGCTTGGAATGCCGGTACTGGATCCCGCACTCCAGCATGGAAGGCAGAGGGCGCTCGTACCGCCAATCCTTATGATGGGAACAGAACCTCGTATGGCGGATTTGGTGGACGCACTCCCGCCTGGACATCTGGAACAAAAACTCCGCACGACTCTGGATCCGGATTTTCAGGGAACTCTTCCAACTCAGGCTTTGATGCATTCATGGCAGGCTCTCGAACTCCAGGCCATCCAAACGCAATGTCAGCTAACAGCGGCTCACGCACTCCCGCATGGGGCCACTCAGGAAGCTCTAGTTCTCATCTTAACGCTAATACCGGCAGAGCGTTTGATGCTCCTACTCCTGGTGGTGACTACGCAGCTCCGTCTCCTGCACCATACGGAAGTGCTCCTACCCCTGGTGCATCTGCTGCAACTCCTCGTGCATGGCCTGATAATGCGCCTACCCCTGGTGCTTCGACCTTTGCTGGAAAACGTATGGACGGTGATGCATATGATGCTCCAACACCCGCTGGTGACCATCGACCGTATGACGCACCCACACCAGCAATAGGGATGGGCTTCCCTGCTACCCCTGGTGCCACGGACGACGCACCTCGGTATGCAGAAGGCACTCCAAGTCCATGATGAAAACTCTTCCTTATACCCATGGCGTCTGCCTATAACAAATATTTCTATATCCGCTCCCGGCTTCGTGCTTACTCGATCATTTCTCGGTACATGGGTTTTATTCTACAGCCTGGTGGAAATTGGCGCTGGGATAGTTAATCTCTATCTTTTAAAATGATGTTTCCGATCTATATCCTCTCGCTTTTTGTGTGTTTTTTTATGCAAAATGATGGAAAGATATCAGAAGATGAAGAAGAAAAGTCATTCAAGCAACAAGGTGAAGCAGGAGTTTTTACTTGTATTAATAGCTTAGTATTTTCTTGTTAATAGATTCCTTCACACCAAAGTTCAGCCATCGACTTTGCTTACATAAACTTGCGACTGAGAAGCCCCGCGAGCTATCAAAAGCTCCCCACAATACGCAGAGAAGAGAAGAACGAAGAAAGGAATCTACACAATTCAGCATTTAAAAGAACAGCATCTTGGTCATAGTATTGAAGCAATAATGTCCTCGCATCCAGACACAGAGACTGAGCCCTCCCGGGCAGAACGAGAACGCCTCGACCGCGAGCACAAGGAAAAGGAAGCAAAAGAGCAAGCTACCCTGCCGTATAAATGGACACAAACTATCGCCGAAGCTGAAGTCACTATCCCAGTGCCAGCTGAAATACGCGGAAGGGATCTAGACGTCGTGTTGACCAAGACAAAGATCAGGGTTGCGTTAAAGGGCAAGGAGCCTCTTATTGATGTATATATTATCCTTGCATGCTCTGCTCCTATAATGTGAATATAATGCCTGCTAACATGTGGCCATATAGGGCTCATTCCCTCACCCAATCCACGTTGATGAGTCCTCATGGACGCTCGAGTCTGTATCTAACCCACCCGGAAAAGAAGTGTCGGTCCACCTAGACAAAGTGAATAAGATGGAATGGTGGCCTCACATCGTCACGACTGCCCCGAAGATTGATGTCAGCAAAATCACTCCAGAGAACTCGAAGCTGAGCGATCTAGACGGTGAAACTCGAAGCATGGTGGAAAAAATGATGTATGACCAGCAGCAGAAGGAGATGGGGAAGCCATCGAGCGATGAGCAGAAAAAAGCAGAGATGCTAAAGAAGTTCCAGGAACAGCATCCGGGTAAGTTATCTCGATGTCCTTTATGTTCTTTTTCTACTTAATTTTGTCTTGTCAAAGACTCACGGCTGATAACCTATTATAGAGATGGACTTTTCCAAGGCAACGATGGGTTAAAACAGACCTAAAAGACGGTAGAAGGGGCGTTGGTACGTAAAATATGGCTCCCTTTGTCTTGCATGGGGATAAAGTAGCTCTATTCATGGCGTTACCATGTTATTTCAAGCATAGCATACTGGCGTGAATATTAATATCAATTGTGTATACTTGATAGCCTTGGGAAAACGGTTACAAATTTTTAGCTGAATTGCAATAGAAACTCAACACCAAACTAAAATTGATTAAACGAACCGTCCGCTTGGTTAGGCTAAGGAGGTACTGGAGGCACCACTCCACTAGCACAGTGAATGATGAGGGTAGACTGTACCTATACCAAGGGTTGTATATGTATAGTGGTTTTAATGGGAATGGCGGAGCTCCAGCGATTAACCAATTTAGTTAATCCGGCCCGAGATACTGTCAGCCCTACCTTGGAAATTAGAAGAAAAAAATCAACATCTCCATGCATGCCGAGTTTCCCGTCTCTAATGAAGTATTTGAAGATTCTTAGCCAGAATGGTACAGTCTTTGCCTCCTGTATTTGCGGCTTTCCTAAGGTAGGATTGACCTCTACTGGGCTGACTAAGAAAAACCGACGCCCGACCTGGCAACTTTCGTCCTTCTCGTCTACTATGGGTGAAAGCCAAATAATGCATGTCAAGCCTAAGCGCGAATTTGAATATATTTCCGGTGTGGAATGTTTGGAACACTATCGGCCAGGGGGCTACCATCCAGTCAAACTTGGAGATTCACTATGCAAAGGAAGATACACGATTCTTCACAAACTCGGCTATGGAGCTACATCGACAATATGGTTAGCTGCCGATAGAGATGCGGAGCAACTGGTAGCTCTCAAAATAAAAACCGCAGAATCAGCACATAACTCTACAGAGATTAATCTCCTCTCTAAGCTTGCAGGTGAGACATTTGTGCAACGGCTGCTGGATGTCTTTAGCCTGGCAGGTCCGAATGGTACTCATCAGTGCCTGGTGCTGGAGGCAGCACAGTGCAGCATCCATATTGCGAAAGAATTATCTGGCCATCAGCTTCTAAACCTTTCCATAGCTCGATCAATCATCGCTGGATTGATATTAGGAGTGCAGCGCTTACATTCTATTGGAATTGTTCATGGCGGTCAGTTGTATTCCAAGATATGAAGCTTAGAGCTCAAGTGATTCATATTTAATAATGGAATATTATATATAGACCTGCATATCGGGAATTTCTTGCTCCGCATGCCTGAGGATATCCGGCGCATAACTAACCCCGTTAGTCTCTACGCAAGAATAGGGGAGCCCGTTCAAATGCCTCCAGTAAGACTCGACGGTGGTCCTATTTCTCCTGGAACGCCACCTCTGGTTATTTGGGACGCGGCCATGGATCTTCCATCAGACGCAATCACGACAAAGCATCTTCCGGTAATGATCGCTGATTTTGGAGAATCTCTCGAACCAGCTATCACGAAGCGACTTCATGCACATACCCTCCCGGCCCTCTGTCCTCCAGAGTCATTCTTTACAAAAGTAGATTCAGACCTTGACAGTATCTCTTTCGCCAGCGACATCTGGACGTTGGCTTGCTCAATATGGGAAATCCTAGGGGATAGCCCTCCATTTCTTCCATGGGGCAAAGCACGAGATGAAATACTTCTTCAGCACGTCAAGATAGTGGGTAAACTGCCAGAGGCTTGGTGGGCTAGCTGGGAAACTAAAGATCAGTGCTTGGACGAAACAGAACAAGGGCTATTTCTTGTGAAGGAGAAACGTCTTCTTAAAGACTGGGGAACCAGGGAGTCTCTCGAAAGACGGTACAACTGGTGCATTTCAGAACCAAGAAAGACGATGGGATTGAAGGGAGATGACCTTCAGGATGACAGTGAAAAACACGCCTTTTTGGATTTAATGCAGATGATGCTTGTTCATGAGCCGTCTAAACGGTCAACTATCGATGACGTTGTAAATTCGGACTGGGTGCAGAAATGGGTATTGCCTGATTGATACCCGCATCATCGATGGCATCAAATATGAAAACTCGGGGTTAATATAAAAATCACTACTTCTACGTACCTTTGGGCTGTTCGATGTCTTCGGTGAGTTCCTGATTATATAAGCCAACCCCACGAATGACGTCAGTAGGTCGGCTTATATAAACACAAAAACAACATCAAAACAATCGTCGTTTTTTCCCTTGCTTCTCGCTTCTTTGGCTTTTTTTCGGTTCTTATGAACTGCATTGCAACTCGTTCAGCATTGGTTTCACCTTTCCTTCATCATCATGGCAGAGGGCGTGGGAGCGAAACATGTACCAGGCCACAGTTTGGCGAAGAACTTTGGCGTTGAGTATGTGATCCTCTACTCCTTCGAGGACAAGGGTGAGCTCCCTCTCCCCCTAACGTTTCTACTATCCCCTGCATTTGAGTATTAGGCTGAATCCTGCTGGCGGCTCTGTTGCTCGTGTGTAGATGCCAATAGGTCGCTCCAAAAGCTGCTTCGGTCATTGCATAATGTTGGATTAGAAACGGCAGTTCGCCCCGCCAAGGGCCGCAGTCTTGTCGTCCTCGTCAAGCCCAGGGAAGATAAGTTGGAAATTATGGCACATAGATCAAGGTATGGGCTATGAGCGCTTTGTTTGGCACTTTGTTTGGCGGTTGATGGGTGTGGCTTACCGTGTGTAGAGTCAAGGACTGGCTGTATGGCGTGCGTACATCACAACCCACCAAAGATACCCGCGATACCCAAGGCTCCCCCTGGACGGAAGCAGAGCGCCTTCGCACAATATATGAAATGATTACACTCCCTCGTGCCGACGGTGGAGCAGACATCACTCCAGGATATGGTGAGTGGAAGAATGTCAAGTCGATATTCCCACTCCACGACCACGACGTGAACCGTGAATGGATCAAGACCTGGAGTCGAAAGACGATTCTTGACGATAACGACCTCGAGCAAATACGAGTTAAGCTGGGAGAGAAAATTGCCTTCTATTTCACCTTTTTGCAGACGTATTTCCGCTTTCTCATGGGTCCTGCGGCGCTTGGCCTGTTTTGTTGGGTTTTTCTCGGTCATTTTTCCATATTTTATGCTGTACTGAACTCGTTGTTCTGCCTGGTGTTTGTGGAGTTATGGAAGCGGCAGGAGGTTGATCTCCGGTTGAGGTGGCAGGTGAAGGGTGTTTCCGAAATCAAAGCTAGGAGAAAGGAGTACAAGCATGACAAGGAGATCGTTGATCCGATCACGGGGGAGATGGTATACGTATTCCCAGCCAATAAGCGCCTGGTGAGACAGCTGCTATTGATTCCGTTTACGATGGCGGTGGTGGTAGCACTGGGGACTCTGATTGCGACATGCTTTGCTATCGAGGTCTTCATCAACGAGATCTACTCTGGGCCCTTCAGAACATACCTGGTTTGTCTTGCTCCAAATGCATCTTCTTTCTTTATAGCACCAAGGGCTGACCAGTGGATCTATTGTCCAGGCATTTGTACCTACGATCATCCTGTCTCTGTGTGTGCCGACAATCAGCGCCATCCTCACCAAGGTCGCGACTCGCATGACGGAGTATGAGAACTATGAGACGCAGGACAGCCACGACATTGCGTTGACGCGGAAAGTGTTTGTGCTCAACTTTGTTACTTCGTATCTGCCCATCTTCCTGACGGCGTTTGTCTACGTTCCCTTTGCCCCGACAATCGTGCCGTACCTGGACGTGTTCCATCTTGCTGTCAAGCCGTTCCAACCGGACGAGAAGGCGGCAGCGGCATCTACCGCGGTGGAGAGTAAGGAGTTCCGCATCAACAGGTCCCGTCTGCGGAACCAGGTCATCTACTTTACGGTGACGGCCCAGATTGTGAACTTTGCACTGGAGACGGTGGTGCCGTACGTGAAGCGTAAGTTCTTCCGCAAGTACCAGGAGATGTCGGAGGGAAGGAAGAGCAAGGACAACGGGTCAACGCCGGGTCTGAAGGCAGCCCATGACCTGCTGCAGGACGTGCCGGAAGAGGCAGAGTTCCTGAAGCGCGTGCGAGACGAGTCCGAGCTGGACGACTACGACGTGACGGACGACCTGCGGGAGATGTGCGTGCAGTTTGGCTACCTGGCGCTCTTCTCGCCGGTGTGGTCTCTCGTCCCCGTCTCGTTCCTGGTCAACAACTGGATCGAGCTGCGGTCTGACTTTTTCAAGATCTGCATCGAGCACAAGCGGCCGACGCCGTTCCGCGCAGACTCGATCGGCCCCTGGCTGGACTCACTTGGCTTCCTCGCGTGGCTGGGCAGCCTGACGAGCGCGGCCCTGGTCTACATGTTCTCGTCGACGGCCGGCGGCGAGGCTCCCCCCCACGCCGACATCAAGGGCTGGCTGCTGCTGCTGACCATCTTCTTCTCCGAGCACATCTACCTGCTGGTCAGCCTGGCGGTGCGGGTGGCCATGTCGAAGGTGGAGACGCCCGACACCCGCCGCGACCGTGCCGAACGCTACCTGATGCGCAAGGCCCATCTGGACTGGGCCGGCGGAGTCCAGCGGGGAGAGGAGACGCAGGGCCGGGGCGACAGGCAGGCAGACGGCCGCACGGGGGACGACGAAGAGGCCTACGGGGACGACTACGCGGACGCAGAGATCGGGCAGATCACGCGTGCATCGCTGGAGGAAGACGCACGGAAGTTCAGCATGCCGGATGCCACGCCGGCGGAGCTCTTCTGGGCGCGCCAGCGAGGGTGGAGGGAGTCTGCCAGGGTCGGGGCTGCCATTATTCAGGCTGATGCAGACGGCGGTCCGTCTCCCGACAAGAAGACCCAGTAGATCTATCTCTCTCTATCCATCTCCATCATCTCTATCTATCCATCTCCATCATCTCTATCTATATCCATCATCTATATCTATCTCCATCATCTCTATCTCTATATCTATCTCTATATCCATCTATATCCATCTATATCCATCTATATATATCTACTTGGCAACCTGCATGTCCTTACGTAATGCCATGACGTAACCACTGACTAATATCATGTGTCAGCATCATGTGACATCCACTCGCTTATTAATACTGCCCCCTCTGCCCGCCTTTTTTCCCTTTTCTTCTCACTTTTTTTTATCTTTCTTACTCATCACGAAAAAAAAAAGGCCAGACAAAAAGAGAGCGAAAAGGAAAAAAAAAAAAAAAAAGCTGACTACGATCTGACTACACAAAAAAGAAAAACAA
Organism: Microsporum canis CBS 113480; assembly: GCF_000151145.1. Classification (NCBI taxonomy): domain Eukaryota; kingdom Fungi; phylum Ascomycota; class Eurotiomycetes; order Onygenales; family Arthrodermataceae; genus Microsporum; species Microsporum canis. Next base: position 3,306,831 of record NW_003299168.1, read on the forward strand.
CAGCTTCCCTTATATAGATCTAAAAAGCTACAGAGCAACAAGAAGAAGAAGAAGAAGAAGAAGCAGCTCGCAATGTCCGCCATGCAGCAGCAGCAGCAACACCAGCAGCAAGGACAGCAGCAGCCGCTCGCGCCGGCGCCCCATCCTGGCATGCAACAAGACCCCAGCAAGTCGCATCAGACACAGCAGTCCGTCCAGGTAAGCTCCATCTATATACGTTTGTCTCTTAGAGACCATGCGCGACCACATATATATGCACATAACATGTGTATATACAATTATATGTACGGGTGTATTCACTTGGAGAGAGTCACTTGTTGGTGACTGGGAGCTAGAGTGCGCTTGCCGGCGTATATATCTTAGCTGCGCCCTGTCGGGTGTCTCTGCCCTCTCTTCTGCCACCACGCCCAGCAACCGTACTCTTTACTGTTGAATCGCGTTCTCCTCTCTCTCTATCGTCTAGCTATGGAAGACTCTGCTGACCAGAAGGAATCCGGACGCGCTTTGCGGCCCGTCTTTCCTCTTCTTCACCTACAGGACCATGCAGAACAAGGTAGGCAAGGAGAACACAAGAAGAAGAAGAAGAAGAAGAAGAGACATGCTGACTTGTGCCTGTCTCAGTTCTACGCGAGCAGCTGCTTGCCGCCCACCTACAGTCGGCAGCTCACCCTGCTCCGCCGCCTCCCCGTCCGCAGCCAGGCGTCGCGGCACACCTCCAGGCCGCGGCGGCTGCTGCTGGTGCCGGCGGCCAGAGAGACCACATCAACATAGATCCCGCCATATCGGGCCTCGCGGGCGCCCAGCAGGTGCATACCACGGCCGGCATGCTCGCGCAGCCACCGCAGGCCCAGGTCCAGGTCGGCCAGCAGGACATGTCCGGTGCCGGCGGTTCCATGGACGAAGGCGGTGAGTCGCGCAAGGTCTACGGCAAACGCGAGCTGTCTTCCTCTAAACGCGCGGCGCAGAACCGTGCTGCTCAGGTGTGTTGCCGTTTATTTATTTTATCAAGTTCGTGTTGTTAACACGCGTTGTTGTTTAGCGCGCCTTCCGCCAGCGTAAAGAAGGATATATCCGCAAACTCGAAGAACAGGTCAAGGAATACGAGATGCTGCTCGAGAACTACAAGGCCATCCAGGCTGAAAACTACCAGCTGCGCGAGTACATCATCAGCCTGCAGTCACGGCTCATCGACTCGCAGAACGAGGTCCCGGAGCTGCCCAGTAACATCGACCTCAGCCAGCCTCGTCCGGAGCCCGCCATGATCGCCTCTGGCGGCCAGCAGCAAGGCCAGCAACAGGGTCAGCAACAGGGCCAGCAAGGCCAGCAGCAGCAGCAGCAGCAGCAGGGCAACCAGCAGAGCGGCGGAGCGGGTGGCCAGCCCTCAGGCCAGCATGTCCCCCCCGGATCACAGTCAGAGCTCAACGCCCTCAACCGTATCGCCGTTGCTGGTCTGGGTATGAGGAAACATCAGCACGAAGAGGCAGCCTTCTTGGGACAGAGCGGCAACTTCTCCAAACGCACCAGACAGGACGGACAGGACGACTCCCAGACTGGAGAGCAATCCAAATCAGATCAGATCTAAGCATCACCTTCTCTCTCACACACTATTTCTCTATCTTTTCTCTGCCTTTTCTCTATCTTTTCTCTGCCTTTTCTCTCTATTGCCACGTCGGTGTTCGAAGGAGACGGATTCGGTTTTTTTTTTTCGTCCTGTTATATGCCTCGTATGATTCTGCTTCTTCTTTCCTTCTACACGGCTAGGTTATCTGCGTATTTGTTTCGTCTGGCTTCTGACGAGCTGATATACTGCTACTACTGCTGCTGCTGCTGCTGCATTGTTCTTCGCTAAAGATGTTGCGGATGGGCAGGCCTAGGGGGCCTAGGGGGTGTTCTGGAGTACGGTTTTACGTTTTTAATGCGCCTTCTTTTTCGCCTTGCTTCAATATTGTATTTATTCTCATGCGTTGACTTGTGTTTCGTTTATATTTTGGCATAAAAGCGTCGCAAACAGCTTCCATTCATACAGTTCTTCCCTTCTCCATCTATTAAAATCACGCAGCGTTGCCCAGGCTATGTTCCTGTTCTAGAGGTCAGCTTCTGCTTTCTCGGGAATATCAATTCACACACATATATATATATATGTGTGTGTGTGTGAGCACTCACCTTGAGATATTCACTGCCTTTCTCCAGATACTCCTGTCTCGAGACCGAAGCAGTCTTCAGCTCGCCGCTCGCCGCCCACGCTGCAGCTCCCTTCCATGCATCCAGCACCGCATCCCCAGCCCGTCTGACCCTGCACTCTGCCCCCGTAGGCAACACGCCCCGATACTCCCGCCGGAACCGTTCATCAAACCCTTCAAATAAGGTATTACCCCCCGTCACAAACACATCTCTCAGCAGCCGCTGCTGGTCCTCTGCGGCCGGGAAACGCTGCAAGACCACATCTGCCGCAATCTCAACCAGTCCCGCCTGGTCGATACCCGCTATCGAAGGCTGGAAGATCACCTCCGGAACCCGAATGCGCTCAACGTTCAGATGCAGCTGGTGGGCTTCGCGCTGGCTCTCAGCGTCAAACGGCCACGGCCCACGCAGGAACATGTGTATCATGCTCTTGGTCCAGTCCGTCTGCGCCTCGAGCGTGTGGTTCTCTGTAAACTCCGGGTCGTACTGTAGTAGCTGCTCCTCCACGGATTTGAGCATGCCATCTACGTCCTCTTCCTCTTCGTCGTCGCTGGCATCCCCCGTGGCAACAGTGCGGTAGACACCCCAGTCTTCGTCGTTGGCTCCAAAGTTGTCGTCTTCGCCGCCTCGACGGCGCTTCTTGGGTCCGTCAGCCGCCAGGTTGGCGAGTGTGCGCATTCGCATTTGGCTCGCGAGTGATTTGCGATTGCCTGCGTCGGCCTTAAGGCGGTCTCGCTGCTTGATCTTGCGCAGTATCGTCTACGGTTTTTTTTTATACATGTAAGAAATTTGATCATGAATGTAAAGAGATAAAAAAATTTTTGGATAAGGGGATTACCTCGCGAGCCTGCCTGCGTTCCTCGATCCAGGCATCAAACTGGTTCTCTCGCTTCTCATCATCCAGCCGCTGCTCTTCTGCTATTCGAGCCTTCTCTCTCTCCTTCTCTGCCTTTGCGCGCTGTCGAGCCTCGACATTCGACTTCATAAGCCTCTGATGTCGCTTCTCCTTCAGACCGGCCTCGTCCAGCTCTTCGTCCGGCACATCCAGAAGCGGGAACGAGGCTTCTTCCATAGCCTCTTCGTTCTCCTCGTTCCCGAGGTCCTTATTCCTCGACCTCTTCACAGACTTCTCCAGCTCTTTGATGGTTCGGTCCAGTGCTGCTTCGTCCTTCATGTCTTCTGCGTCCAGTAGCCGTCTGATCTCCTTTTTGGTCTCGTTAGCGAACCGTGACTGGATCCCCTTGTAGTACTCTAGTTCCTGTTCCTTCTTCACCAGCTTCTCAAGCCGCATCTTGGCTGCCTGCTCCTGCAGCCGCCGACCGCTCTCCTTCTTTCTCTCGGCGATCCTGGCCAGCTCTTCCTCCGTCTTTTCGACTACAACATGCTCCGTGTACGGGTACTGGATGACACGATCGCGATTCTCCAGACCAGTCCAATCCAGGTACCTCGACAGCTCGTGATCGTAATCCAGAGAAACATAGCAGTGTTCGCGCACCATCTCCTCCACTTGGCTGTCTGTCATCTTGGACGGAAATGTAGGGTATTTTAGCTTGAGCAACTTCATCAGATAATCAGAGCTCTGGTGGCCTCCCCAGTTAAGACGGGCTGAATTGAACAGGAGTGCTTTTGAGCCGAGTACGGGGATGACATGCGTTGACGAGTGTGAAGACGAAATCACCAGCCCGTCCGTTCCGTTGTTATACCTGTATGAGAAGAGCGAATCTATCCCGTATGCGACTGAGGGTGCAGAGTAGCATTCAAAGAGAATCTCGTTCATTACTGAAAAACCAATTAGCACTGCAAAAACCATCCCTGTGTGAGATAGGTATATACGTATAAAGCATACTCTTTCTAGAATATCCCAGGTTGGCTATCGTTTCTGTGAGCACGAGCGGACGGTTGACAGACCCGTTTGCACCGTCTACACCAAGCTTGAGGAAGATATAATCCAGCAAGCCCTCGACCACGTCCCAGTTGCCTATCACGCCTGTCCCGGCGTCAAATGCGTTCCGTATCTGCCCCCTGGCGGTCGCATCAACGTATGCATCGTAGCCAACGAACTGGCAGGCCCTGTTCAGCTTGCGATCTCGGTACTTGGAGGCGACGGGCGGAAGCACAAATCGCGGCGACTTGTCAAAGGACCAACCTGCCTTGACGGTATGCGAGCCTACAGAGGTGGGAAGAAGGCTTAGCGAAGAACGAGATGAGGCGTGTGGATGGGTAAGGGGAAAAATTGCCAACCGTTGTCTATCACAATTGCACTTGTTCCGGGCGAATGCTTGCTCTGTTCATAGCCGTCTGGCTGCGGGGGGTGGAAGCCTTTGAACGGCGGCTCAGAGATGTTAAAGATCTTGGGAGCTGGCTTTGCTTCTCTTCGCTCCTGAATGCTCAAGACTTCGTTTGGGCCTGCGATGCGTTGGGTCGAAGAGATGACCATTCTTGCTGTAGCCGTGTAGCTTGGATGATAGTTTGGATAGCTGTTGGTAGGAGGTGAAGTGCTGGTTATCGATTAAAGCTCAAAACGAGCTCACATGGCAGTTTTACTAGCTATTCCTAGCGGCGCAATAGGGACCAGGACGAGAAAACGGGCGGTATCATGGTTCTTAACAAGCTGGCGAGGTTGTTGTTTTTGTTGAAGCGGTTTTTTTTTTTTTTTTTTGAAGTTTTGGTGATGAGGAAGAAAGCTTGGAAGCCGAAGATGTTTTCTACATTAATCAACTAGTTTTATCTACGACTTTATGGAGTAAGATAATATATTATAAGACATGACTTCATTACTGGGTATCAATTCGTATGCGGCGCTATCCTCGGCTAGATATCGTTATGAGGGTTCCTTCAAGTTCTCCGTTGCTGCGCCCAGCGTCAGTTGGTTGGCAGGAAATATCAGACGGAAGGAAAACAGAGACAGACCTTCAAGATGGAAGAGAACGTTTGACTGGTAGTTCTTGAACATCTGCACGACCAGTTCGACATTCATATTCTGCACATTGACTTCCTATCGTCCAGTCAGCGGTTTTACTTCTGCTTCCCCCGTTTGCTGGATTGGCAATACCTGGAGCCCCTTGTTGAGCACTGTGATGGCTTCATTCAGCTTCTCCTACAGAGACCGTTTAGCATCAGCAGAATCCCGGGAGATAAAAGACGCGGCGCAGCACCAGGAGAGAGAAGAACAGCCTGAGTTTCTACTGACAACATTGGTGATGATACGCGCCAAAAGCTGGCTTTGTTGATGTTCGTGTGGACTCTCCTGGAGGCGAGTAAGCAGGTATCCGTAGTACGCGGAGAGTATCACTTACCATGGTATATAACTAGAGTCTAAGGAGTTTTCTAGGTGTTGAAGCGTTGAAGCTGTGAATATAAAAATGAAAGTAAATAAAAATGTAGAAAAGCAAAGTTGACTGTTTGTTCTGTTTGCATGATCGCTTGCTACATCCAAAGAACAAGAACAAGAAGATCAACCAAGAGAGAGGCAAATAGCAAGAGATAAACGGCCGAATACCAACACAAGATACCTGAGGACGACCGAGATGGCCCCCCCGACTGCTCCCCAGGACGACTCACACCAAAGACTGCTGGACGAGCTCGACATCGCCCGCATTCCAAAGCCCTTTCGCAATCCCAACTGGAAGCCATCCGCACGCCGCAACAAGAATGTCAAGCAGATCATTTCCGAGACGTCAAGAAAGGAGGCCTCTGCGGTCGCAAGCCAGACGAACAGCGGCAGCTCCACGCCCTTTGCCATAGCAGCCAGCTCAGCAGCAGGAACCGGCGCAGGAACGGGGACAGCAGAAGGAGCGCAGACGCCTTTGGTGGCCGGCCACGCGCAGCAGCAGCAGCAACAGGCAAGCTTAAAGCAAGCCAACATTGCCCAGGCAGCACAGAGCCTTTCAACCCTCGTGCTGGAGAGGAACTTTCGAGCTGTCTTTCCTCCCTCGGGCCCGGCCGTGACCTACACCAACATCGACGCCGCTCCCTCTCTACACCCCAGTCACCAGAAACGATACTGCGACCTTACCGGTCTTCCGGCTCCGTACACTGATCCCAAGACGAGACTACGGTACCACAACAAAGAGGTATTTGGCGTGATCAGGTCGTTGGGGCCGGGAGTGGCAGAAAACTACCTGGAGGCCCGAGGTGCCCATACCGTGCTCAAGTGACCTGCCTCCTACGACTGCACGATATTTCATGCCTTGGTTTACAAAGTGCTGGATGTGTACGATATGTACAGAGTAGACGGACACATGTTCGGCCCACAAAGTCAAGCACTATCCATCCACACAGCCCCTTTCGAGACGAGTTCAAGATAACGCTCCGGCTTAATCGGGACCAGGCCTGGAGGAAGACACACTGTATAGGTGCTCCCCCTTCAGGCTGTTTTGCTCTGCGCCCTGTCGAGACAGTTTTTTTGACGGATACCGACGTCCCATGGATGGGGGAAGGTCAGTTACAGTGTCGGGTCGACACTGTGGCCATGGCGTTGTATGATAGCTTTGAATAAAATTACGAGATCTAAGTTAGCATTCCACATCATTCCCCTTGCATCTCTCATTTGGACCAGGCGAAATTGCGTTATCTCCAATGTTATGTTGGTTGTTGTTTGTGATGTTCGAAGTTGATGTTGGAAGAAAAGAAGTGCGAAATGCCAAAAAGGGTTAGCGCGTGGAATCAAGATGTAAAATAATTACATAAAAAATAAAGAAAAATAAATAAAAATATTCAAGATAAAAGAAGAAATCGACTTTTGGCCGGCTTCGGCGTTTTATCTTGATTAAAAAAGTCTCCTCGCAAGACGGTTAACATGCCAGGCTCCTTCAAGGGATGCTAGAACTCCCCAGAGCTCATGCGACCAACCCCGTCACCAAGCTTGCCCTTCTGAAGTACAAACCTGATTATCTGGCCTCTAGCGCAAGAAGCTCCCCCAAGGACTCCAGAGTGACGCCCCGGTAGCAATTGGCGAATAATATATATATACACAGTAAGTAGATGATATATAGCAGGTAAGTGGAGCGCGTTTCCATATATCTGAGGAAAATAATAAAAAAAACTCACTTCCTTGATCCCTTCCGATCGTTGTCCTTGGTGGAGTGTTTGGGTGTTTCATGGAATTCCGACTAACATGTCTCCCCTTCAGGAAGCTCGATCTCGAACTGTACGGATAGATAATACTATCTACATATACAGTAGTATCTATTACGATATCCGATCTTGCACGGGTTCGCTGATTCATCCGGACGATCAACTGATTCCTTGCTGTTCTGGACATATCGGGAATAGCTATATACATACCCCGTCGTGTGTGAAGTTAGGGAAGCTCAGGAAGTCTACAAGGGACAGCCGCAGCTATGCCGTCAATGTGGCTGACAGACACGCAGAGTGAGTCCAGTGTATCCTTTTGGGACAGCTTTCACAATAAGCAAGTGCTAATAGGATGTACTCTAGAGGTTGGGGTGGTGTTCTGCTCTGGCGGTAGGTGAGAGAGCTTTGCATCGTTGCTCCGGCGGTCAATATGTGAGAACTGGCATTAAGCAATCGTACAGGCAGTTTATTCCTCTTTCTGGGAATTCTCATGTTTTTTGATCGATCACTGTATGTACATCCTCATCTGCGTTGGTAGACACAAGACACCCACTGACGGCTTAACGCAGGCTTGCTATGGGAAACGTAAGGATGCGTTCTCCTGCATCTACCGCACTCCTCATTCTGACACTGCAATAGATCCTCTTCTTGATCGGCCTACCACTTATCCTTGGACCCCAAAAGACTCTCGCCTTCTTCGCCCGCAAACAGAAGCTTACAGGAACGGTCACCTTTGCCCTGGGAATCGGACTTATTCTCTGCCGCTGGCCGCTCATAGGGTTCTGTGTTGAACTGTACGGCCTCTTCGTCCTGTTTGGCGATTTCCTCGTCACTCTCGGCGGGTTTGTGGGCAGCATACCTGTCGTCGGACCGTACTTGCGACAAGCGCTTGTCTGGCTGGGCACCTTGGGGGGAAGAAGGGCTAACCCAGACCTACCTGTATGAGGAGACTCTTTTCAACTTACTTTCGGACACTCCCAAAGGCTTGAGAATACACCTACACTCAAAGTGTACCTTCACCGCTGGTCTGTCCGTAAGGATGATGGCGTGCTCTCTACAAAAAGTTGGGGGTACGGCCGAGTGGTTGGGGGTTGCAGTGAAATGCACCCTTCAGTCTAGTATTTTACTACTTGTATGTATTAATAGCAGCCATGATATACCCGTTGATTATTTAAAGAACAACTGCACCGAAAAGGGATTAGGTAGTGAACTAGATGCCATTCATCGAGGGAATGTACAGTGGTTTAGTTTTCTTTCCTTTTTCCATGGTGACAAGTCCCCGGATGGTATTCATACTAAAAAAAAAAAAAAAAAAAAAGACTATATGCAAGAATAAAACGGCAGGCATTTATACCGAGTTTTACTTCCTCTCCCAACAGAAGGACGAGAGGGATCGACGGTCCGGCGGATCTGGACGTTGGTTGGAGGCACAGGGAGGGGTTGGTATCCTAGTAGCCCACGCCCATGAGGTATTCAGCCAGGGTTTCCACCGTGTTGGTGGCGGCACCCGGTTGGATGGTCTCAGGGTAGTGTGCAAGGAGGAGAGCCTTCTTGGTCTTCACGATGACTATGCCAGCTTTTCCCTAAAATTCAGGTAAGTCGATATGCCGGTGTAAGCGTTACGAAGAGTGGATGGTGATGCCCTCATACAAGTTTTCCGTAGACCCTGCTATCGTCTGACCTGAGAGTGATGTACTTCTCTCCGCCGACGTAGAAGCCCTTGGACTGTATTTCCTTTAAAGAATCGCCGGCAACGGGTTTAAACGAATCTATTATAAATTTCATCTCTTCCGGTTTCACCTAGGCAGACACAAGAGTCAGAAACACGTCAACGCGGGGATGCCGGAAGACATACTTTGAAATCAGGGGAAGACGCCCAGGCACTGGTGCCTTGGTCGTCGAAGATGGCAGCTTTGTCGATGTTGCCGGAGCCAACAAGGCTGTCAGAGGCGTGTCAGAGATTCCCATGTCTTGTATATATATATATATATACATGTATAGATAGCAAGAGATAAGAGGTGAGAAATACCTGCTATCGACATAGGCTACAGGAGACAGTCAGCAAGCCAGACACATAAAACGCCTAAAGGGATAGTTATAAATAATAATGTCTACCTTGCCAGGACATGATGCTTGGTTGTTGTTGGTGTATACGTGATGATGATGGTGGATGGCGGGGTGGCCAGGCGACGCCGGAAGCAGAGTCAGGCGAGATAACACGGTAGAGATGCCGCTGTGTTTCAAAAAAGAGTCAAGTCTGCGTGTTCAAGATGCTGATACTGACGCTGTAGTTGCAGAAGAAGAGGAGGAGGAAGAAGAAGTTGATGTTGTTTGTTGGTGTGTTTTTTTTTTTAGGTGGGATGTTTTATTTTGTTGTTATAGCTAACTAATCAGGCCGAAAGTGGGGGGGAAGAAGTTTTCATCTTCATCTTCACAACTTCAACTTCAACTTCACCAGCAACACCATCAACTATCAACAGCAACAGCAACAGCAACAGCTATCAAGTATCGATGCTCCTCGTTCCAAGATACAAAGATGCCGTCCTCAACTTCAGAGCCTAGATCGGTCTTGAGATGTGATGCTACTCATCTCCTGGCGGTGGAGTGTACCGTCAACCCTGCAATCTTCAGCCAGACACCAATCATCCTGGCCTTGATGAGAAGGATCAATCCCTGATGTCATCGTGGAACAAGGTGCATTACATACGCACACACATATATATATTATACATGGGACAGCATGTTCATGCGTCATGAAGCTCCCTTTGCTGAGCCTGCCGAAACGAAACAGCTGAACTGGATGCAGGCAGAAGAACCAGCAGCAAGCGGCACAATAGCACTTACAGGGGCTAAAATGGCATTGAAATGAACAAGGGAACCCTCGATATGCACCTCATAGACGCCCCATGGGAGGGAATTTGTTTTTCCTCCTTCATCGGCCTTCGTCGCTTCGTGTTTGATGCGCTGGGATCCTGGGCTGGTCCAACATCGACGCTAGCTAGCGGTTGTAAACTGCATTTTTAACCTTAAGGCTTTTCAAGTTCAACCATCGATGTATTATTGCGATTCTTTTATAATCTCCATTCTCCATCTGTCGACCCATCGATCGGAGCGATAGGCTACTCCGATACGAAGTACGGAGTGGAAATATAACTAACTACATAGTACATCACGATTCCACTCTTGTGGAAATGAGATTGTCAGTCTTATTTCGGCCAACGGAAACGCCATCCCCTGGCCGCGCTCCCGTTATGTTCCTAGCCTCACCCCCACAGGCAGACTCCGTGGGTCTCCATCCTTAAAATGAACCTTTTAAGCCCTTGTTTCAGGACTCTGCCTCATGTCAATATAAAGCAAATTGCTTTAATTGATTTCTTCCCGTCCCTTAACAGTCATGTTAAGCAGGTTTCGTCCCTTTCTTACCTTTTTTTTTTACTTTCCCTGTTTCGCTTTAAACCCCACGGCTTTTCTTCTAGTTCTGCTCGTCTCAGGCTTTGGTATGGCCGTCCGCTCGTTATTGTTATAATAATATATACCATTTATATTGTTTATATACCCGGGTAGCCGCTGTTTAACTTGATTGTCTGGGCAAACCAACGGTTGGATTCTCTATGTACATTTTTGTGTGTACTATGCTGGATAAGTGAACGATATGGGGAAGACAGTCTCAGCAAGACCACGGGCTCACACGACCACCGGAGCTGCCAAACAGCAACCACACGAGCCGCCTCGGCCCAATAGCCAGCAGCATCAACGTATAGTCTGCAGCTCTGCTGATAACTTGCATAACCCCGGGCAAAATAATTCCCAGCGCGAGCCCAGGAGAAGCAACACAAACGCCAACCGCAGTCGCAGTGCTGGTACCTATGCGTCCAAGCGGCTAAGTCCAATTGCAGACCAAGGACAATTTGCTCGTGGAGGGCAGAATCGCTCCATTCATCCAAACAGTGACCCTCGATGGAACGAGATGATCGGGGTTGCTTTGAGTAGCCCTACAGTGGACCTGTTCCCCGTTCCGCCAAATACTAAGATTGATCCCATGTGTACCAAAAGTGCCCCTGCAGGTCTAGGTAAAAGAGAGGTATACTCAGGCACTGGGCGGGCCCATCTCTGTTGCAGCACTGCACCAAGTACCGTGTCAAGCACTATATCAAACACGGTCACTGCTAAAAAGCCACTTCAACGGAAGCCGAGTAAATGGAAGAAATTCGGAGGTCTGTTTCGCGCGAAACAAGTTGAATATCCACAAAACGAGTTCTTCTATCAGGTTCAGGTTAACGACAAACCTCTTCGCCCTGCTAAAAGCCCTAATTTTCAGCCCCAGGTATTTGTTGGCAACCAATACCCATCAAACTCACTGGATGCTATCAACTCGACAACAAGTCTGGACTCTCGAAGTCAAGCTCGTCAAAGCAACCACCAACGGCATCACCGCCAACGCACTGCTAATGGCTCGGATCCTGTCAGTCGACCTCACCTAGACTTGTGCCCGTCGTCAGGAAGATCGCTTTCTCCTGACGAGTCACCCAAACAGGCTAGAAAGAGGACACCCGCCAAATTGATTAAAAATTCTGAGATCAGAAGATACTGGAACACAACGTCTGACGAGCTAGAATCAGCTCCAGATCTTCTCCAAACAGCAACAACAACAACAACAACAACAACAACAACAACAACAACAACAAGAACAACAACAAGCTCCCCGTTTCTTTCCGTGGATATTCCTAGCATTGAGATGGAAAGGTATAGCGTCATGTTTGGCGGGCTGATTGATAATACCGCGCCATCTCTTCTGGCTAGGAGGAGCAGGGTATTAAATAAGTTGAAAATCCCTGATAAAGAGGTGAGCCAACTCATGTCCACTTTTACTTGCTCCCTTTCTAAGGTTTCTTGTGTTCTTTGCTGCAGGATGATGATCGCCCATTACCTCCTCCGAGACGTGCTACTTCTCCTGGGCCGGCCAAATCACCTGCTTTTTCGCTATTCCCATCTACTCCTACGGATAAGCAGTCGAAAATATTAGGATCACACTGTCTACCCCGTCAATCTCCCCGCCAAAAGAGATCAAACACCCATCCATCGCCTCAAAAAGCTCTCTTCGACCGCTGGAGCCGTGACACTAAAAGAGGCCTAGATTCCTCTCGTGACTTACCACCCCCTTTTGTTCCAAATGCAGGCGAATCTAGCGATGGCTCCTTGTATTCGCCCTCAAGTTACGATGAAGAGTCAGATAAATACCCTAACCCTGTCCGCTTACACGTCAACCCCCCTGTTAAGCTGGTTGAGCCGGATTGGGAAATGGTTACTCCAGCCCATAAAATGGGTGAGCCTAAACAACAGAAGAACCGTTATCCACTGCTGAGTCCCACCCCAAGTGTTAATTTGCCTGGCCCAGGTGAACAAGTCAACGGAGCGGGCTTCTACTCTATACAGCCCCCTCCTCAAATTAGTGCTCAAACCCATAATCCGATCCAGCGGCCTCCAGCTGATTCATTAAGACCCGAGACAGCATCCTCTTGTCCTCCAAAGTCGAGCCATCAGAACAATCTATCAATAGACTCACTGTCCGACGACCTACAGAACGAAATTGACACAGCACAAATATCTATTGCACGATCCGTCTCTTTAAGCAGAGGGCAGAAAAAGATTTTGGTTCCTGTTGGTGCGAGAACAGGGTTTCTTCGGCCTGGCGAGCGGTTTGTTGAAAAATCTGCAGGTATCCCAACACAGCTAGCTGTCCAAAGAGGCCATCGCTATGAAAAGTCTAGAAATGCCTTGATTGAGAATGCCTAAACTTTCCGTGCAGCATTTCTTATCACAGCCCAAAAAGCTACATTCCTTACTATGCTGTGCTCTGCACCTTGAAAACTCTATAGCCCTTGGCTATATTTCATCCCTCCCTTCACCGCATCGCTGGCCTAAAGCCTCCTGCATCCTATCTATTTGGTAGCTGTGACTGGCTGCCTTCTTTCCTTTTCTAATTTCGGCTCGCTTAATCCTATTATATCCCATCCTATTTATGCATCGACAGTTCATCCCTTGTCAAAAACCAATGCCTTACATTTTCATTCGGTCCGGTACCCGATGATCCAGGCTTTGTGCCGCTTCCCTAGATTACCATTGCTTTCCTTTGTATTTTATACCTACGATTCACACGATCCCCTGTTTCTTGCAACGTTAAACGCATGGAAGTGGAGTATGTGGCGAGTTCAGGGCTCATTCATCATCTTGGAGCTATTTCATATCACACTCTTTGCATTTTGATCAGTTATGGAGTATCTATAGTTAGCGATAACGGATGGGATAGTTGGAGTTCTAAAAGAAAAATAGAGAGATTCATTTCCGCATTATCTGCAGTTCGTATATTTATCTAACTATGCATTTTACGCCATCTATGGAGTACATATATATTAACTATGCTTATATGCTTATACGAACTAGATGTGTGACTATCCATGAATATTTCGCATCCGAAGCCATGCAGGGTTTCCCCGGAGAAGGACCAGCACAATGAGAAGCTACTTAGACAATGACGGCAAATCGAGCAATGGGTCCCAGCCTTTTACTTCCCGAAAGCATGAACTAGCTCTTTTTAGCCTTTAATCTAAGATCCTTGACCGGGTTCCAGGGCACATCCAGCGATCTTTTGCTGGCATCCTCGCTTAGGGGCGATGTTGGCTGGAGGACTGTTTTCTCCGCATGAGAGCATCGTCGACTTAGCCTGCCAGGATAGAAGATTATTATTATTATTGCGGTATTAATACAGGAATCTTGTCTCACACAATCTGTCAGCTCTGCTGCAGGAACGGAGATGTGCTCATGGGTCCAATCCTTTGCTTCAGGTTGTTATCATATAGCTCGGATGGAGCAGGCAATGCATATGTATTAGGTAACATCGAGGCAATTAGCTGGGCCTAGGGTCCAGGGATCGACGCCCTTTAAACGGCTTTTTTAATTATTATCAAACTCCGTGATGTGATGCGTTCTCCGTTCATGCCACAGTGTTGGATCGGGAGCAGCTTCCGTGCGTCCATCCTCGTCCTAGCTAGCCAACAACCATCCACTCCATCCCGATATAGGCGTCACTGATGATCCTAATCGTCACCTTACCCTTAACCTCATCCATGCTTGAAAACCCAATTTCCCCTGAGAAATGGATCTTTGTTCTTGTAGAAGCATCTCCGTTTAATTTGCCATGGGGACCACCGCCTCGGGCTCCCGAAGTTGGTGGTGAGAGCGAAACACGCTTCAAGGCTAAAAGCTCCTCTCTTTCTTTATTCTGGTCCTTGGCTGTCGTCACGAGAACGAACCATCCTTCGGTTTGTGGCTTAGGAAAATACGGCGCATAGATTTTGTACCCGTCTGTTCCTTGTGAGCGTGACTGTCTCTGGCTGTCTGGTTCCTTTGATTTCCTTCGCAAAACTACTGTTAGGCCGTCAACTGTCAAATCTGCGACTGATACATCAATATTAGGGAGTAAAGGCACGGCCTTCGAGAACTGTGAAGCAATGGGCTGGCCTAGACATAAGGTGTCTAGCATGCGAGATATCGCGTGTTTTGGCATAGCGACCAATTTTGTAAGAGAGGCTGGGAGTTTGCTAGCGTCGATACTGCCATCTGCCACGCTTTCTGGTTCGATTCCAGGCAATATTGACAACGGGTGGTCAGTTGGCCAACGTGCTGATTTGATGCATTGAAGCAGCGTCATCATCATCGCGCAAGCTTTAGGGTAGCCTAACTCTGCAAGAACATCTATACAAGCCTGAATAACACGAATACCTTGGTCGAGGACTGATGTCTGGTCTCCAACGTAATCGGAGATGGGGAGGTCAACACGAGACATAAACGCTTGGATCAAAAGGAATGCCTTGATATGGGGATCCCAAAGCGGCAAATGGTCGCTGATTGCTGTGGTAGGAAGTGGTAAGTTCTTTGCAAGCTCCGCATTCACTAAATCCTCATTATGCCGGACAGGGAGTTCATCAAACTCTGTCGCAGAACACATCCATCCAAGCGCATCGGCAAACGAGGGATCAGGTTTGGCGTGTGTCATCCAGTATCGGACAGTCTTGTGTGAAATGTAGTAGTAACTCATGATCTTGCCATAAGGGGTTGGATCAATGAATCCCGTAGCAGTATCGAATAAAACACAAGAAGATTCGGCGAGCGCACCAAGGGATTTGTCAACCAGTTCAATCATGAACTCAGAAACTATATCTCTAGCTGCAGCGGAATTGTGCTCCTCTGTGGAAATCTCAAGTCCATAGTATGACGGGTTCTTATGAAGCCTTCGGAAAAAGAACGTCCACGTCAAGTAATCTAAAGCGTCTTGCTTGGTAGTTATGGTACCAGAACTGACTTCGGCGCCCAAATGGTCGTCTAAAACTTTGTGCAACGTTGATTCCACGGGAAATCCAGTGTGAAGAAAGTGTTTGTAAAATGCTTTCTTTGCATCCTGAGTAAAAATACGGGCAATACCAGAAGTGTCGAACTGCGGGCGACCTGCACGTCCAAGCATTTGTAGCACATCCGTGAGATCCATGTCCTTGTAGCCCTCGGCTTTTGCGTCGAAAAATTGTGTGCCCTTCACCACAACTAGGTGAGCTGGCAAATTGACACCCCATGCAAGCGTACTTGTTGCAATCAGTATTTGGATCTTGTTGTTGGCAAAAAGCTCTTCAGCCAGCTGTCGATCCGATTCAACAAGACCTGCATGGTGAAGGCCAATTCCGAAGCTCAATGCTTCCTGCAACGCCGCATCTTTGACTCGCGATATATTCAGCTCTAAGTCTTCTTCAGACATATGAACAAATCTTCGAGGGTCATCCTCCATTCCACAGTAGTTGATCAGGTCCTTTGCCGTGAGGCGTGTCTGTCGCCGAGACGCCACAAATACAATCACGGGCTTATCAGGCGAGTGATTCTTGATTGCAAGGAAGGTTGGCCTATTCATCGACTGCATTAGGGGGCAGAACCCCCTCTGCTCTGGAAACCCGTCAATGAATATCTCTAGAGGTACAGGGCGAACGGAATGCCTGAAGTTGTACAGGCCCTTCTTCACTCCCAGCCAGTCTGCAAGGTCTCTGGCATTAGCACACGCAGTAGACATGCCTAGCAATCTAACGGTGCCCTTAGCCTGGGATGCGATGTAGTTCATTCTTGAAACAATAATTTCTAAGATAGGGCCACGTTCGCCTGCAAGAAGGTGAATCTCGTCAATAATGACCAAACCAACCTGACGGACGTATCCTCTAGTTTGCCAGCTTCTGGATATACCGTCCCATTTCTCCGGCGTAGTAATAATTATATCTGCGTTCTTAATAGTTCTTGTGTCGGGGGTATTATCACCCGTCAACTCAACCAGCTTTAAACCCAAGGGGGTGGCAAGGCGATTTCGCCAGTCATGAACACGTTCGCGCACAAGTGCTTTCATGGGAGCAATATACACAACTTTAGATCCTGGCTTGTCCTTGAAGTTCTGCCACATGGCCAACTCTGCAGCAACAGTCTTTCCACTTCCAGTTGGAGATCCCAGCAGGACGTTCATGTCTGTGTGATAGAGTGTATGGAAAAGTTGCGTCTGCATTGGGTTAAAATATTCAAATCTCTTCCCATAAACATGCTCAAGCGAAGGGTTTTTTAGGGCAGATATCGGTAGAGGTTGCAACTCCAAGAGATCAGTATATTCGCTCACTGTATCTGGACGAATAAGATGTTGGAAGGATACCGGAGCAACGGTTTCAGCACCGAGCCACCTATCTGATATCACTCTTACATAAATTTGGGTTGGCAGGGGATCCGCCAGCGGGATAGTAAAGTTCAACTCCTGGCTATCGTTAAGTTTTCTGCGATTTAGGATAAAATATTCATGGTGATATATCTCTGCGGTCTCAGAATTTTCGACCCATATCCAGAACGGTTCGGAGGTTCCATGATGTCGTGAATTCCATTGAAAGTCTGCATAGAGATAGAGGCGAATACGAAGTACATCTCTATTTAGGGGTGATATCTCAACATCGACACTTAGTGTTGGAAAGTTATCAAGAAGCTTTTTTAAAGTGCCTCCCATACGGGTATTATGCACGAGCTGGCCAAGCTCTGCAGTGTCCATTTCCCTCATTGATTCAATCGATGATGCAGGGAACTTTTCGTCGAGGTTCTTTAAGATAGTGGGAGGTAAATCGAATTGATGGAAAGGATGCTGAAATGGCCAAATCTGTTTCTCGATAGATTTGCAAGTGGATAAGAGGACCTGACATTGATACCCCCATCGTCGATTTAACGCAATCATGAAGAGTGACCGACAGATCCTCGCGGAGTTCTGTGCAACATACGATGTATCCGAGACAAGGGCAAAGTCCTCAATTCTAGCTCTGGAGATATAGGACTGAAGAAGGATATTAGTCTTTGCATGTGCAGTATCATTTGCGCCTTCAACTTCAGTTCGCAGGCCTTCCTCGCGGAGCCGATCTAGCTCTTTGAATTCGTTTTCTCTTGACTGGATATTGTCAAATTCTCCGCTCATACTAATCATTTTCATGACATCTGCATCGCTGCCGTTGGGGCTCATCATGGAATTAAAGATTTCCACGCTAGTTTGAAGAACATAATATTGGCTGGCAATCCTACCCACATCCTTCGCACGCAGTTCCTCTGTATTTTCGTTGAATATGATCATCTGGCTCTTTTGGAGCACCCTGGCTGCCTTGATAATAAGATCTCGACGTCGTTGAACAAGTTGGGGGTCATCACGGATTTCATTCCATTCAATACCGTAGGCCGAATGATTCCGTCTCATTCGGACGAACAAGTAAGAGTAACCGAGCCATTGGATACCTTCAGTCACCGAGGTCACAGTCCCTAATGCAATTTCAGCGTTAAGGTTATCCACTAATTTGCGGGAGAATCTGGATTCTATGGGCTCCTGAGAAGTGATCGCAGAGATGTAATGCTGCAACTTATTCTGCGGGGTACAAATGAACCCAATACCAGTATCTTGGAATTGGGGCCGGCCAGCTCGACCAAATATTTGAAGGACATCCAGTATTCCAAGGTCAATGAACTTCCCCTCCTGAGCGCTGTATATCTGGGTGCCCTTGATGATAACAGCGGCAGCTGGCAGGTTTACACCCCAGGCCAGAGTAGCTGTACAGCATAGGACTTTGACAACACCCTGAGAAAAGAGACGCTCCATGAGGTTTCGGTCCGATCTCGACATACCAGCATGATGTGTTCCCATTCCTTTTGGGACTAGGTCCCTCAGTTCTCGAGCACGGGTCCCCTTGAGATCTTTCAATGCCTGCGAATAGTTTTCGTGGTCAAGAGGGGAAAATAAGTCAGAGCACTGTTCCTCCATAG
The DNA here is from genome assembly GCF_000151145.1 of Microsporum canis CBS 113480. Lineage (NCBI taxonomy): Eukaryota > Fungi > Ascomycota > Eurotiomycetes > Onygenales > Arthrodermataceae > Microsporum > Microsporum canis. The sequence continues at coordinate 3,325,446 of NW_003299168.1, forward strand.
CAAGTTTTGCATAAAGGCGAGCCGTGTTAACTGTGTCCTTTCGAGAATGGACAAACACCATGATCTGATGGCCCGCCTCAAGCATTTCCCTCACTTTGTCGAAAGACACCTTGTCAAGGTTGTCTCTAGATTTCTTGGATCCGGCATCTCCCTTCACTCCTATGAAATGTTGTTCGAGTGGGACTGGGCGGAAAGAGGCATCGAAGAAGAAGAGGCCTGCCATGCGGTTAACCTTGAGAAAATCTGCTACATCAAGATAGTTTGGAAGTGTGGCAGAGAGTCCGACAATCCGGATCAGGGATTGTGTGCTCTCGACTTGGCGTTGAGTTCGGGCAACGAGAGATTCGATGACTGCACCACGCTCATCATGCAACATATGCACTTCGTCAATGATCAAAAGTCGAACTTTATGTACTAGTTCTGTGTCACCGGTACTCTTCCTTGTGACTACATCCCATTTCTCAGGAGTAGTGACGATGATCTGAGTTTGCACGATCTCCTGCTTTGTTAACTGCATATCTCCCGTTAGCTCCCTGACTTGAATTCCAAGCCACGCTAGGCGTTTGCCTAATTTCTCCGTCACTTCAGCTGCGAGAGCCTTCATTGGAGCAACATAAACAATTTTAAAATCGTCAACTTGCACCACAAAGTCGGTCGAATCAGGCTCCTCTAGCGGGTTAGGAGTGGTGTGCCGAGCTATGGCATTGAGAATAGTAAGCATGGCAGCATCCGTTTTACCAGCTCCTGTCGGTGCACATATGAGCATGTTTTCGTTAGTTTTGTACGCGACAGAATATAGCAAACTCTGCATGCGGTTTAAAGTCTTGTATCCGGGAAATGTGCCTCTACAGAGAGTATCCATCTCTGATATTGGGATCAACCGGTGACCAGCTCCTAGAGTTCCAACCTTTGAAGCGGGTATGGCATATTCGGTGTACAAGGGTTCCTCTCTGTGGATAGTCCCAGCGGGTAATCCGTATTTCCGGCCATTTACAGATAATGTGTTCCCGGCCTGGTAAGACTTGTAAACGTGAGGGTAATGAGGGCCATCCCGATCCTGTCTAGGGGCAAGTTGAGCGTGTTTGTGCTCATAATCCTGACGGCGGAGGGCCTCTTCTCGCTCCGCCCTAGTTTGTAATCGTCCTATAGATGCTGTGGGCGCATCTGGTACAGAAGGCCCAGCGAGAATGGATTGGCGGTTAGATAGCAGTTCGATAACAAAATCCAGTTCATCGAAACCAACTATCTCTGCCAAAGCGATCTGCAGTTCGTCTGACGACGCATCGGAGGCGAGAAGAGCTTCCAGTTGATGTTGTAAACCAGATGCACTTAACCCTCCCCTAAGCCTGGCAATGGGCTCACACTTTTTTGCAAGCCAACGGCGGTCGTATTCTTGCTTCTGTTCATGGTCAGACACGACGGGTAGGGCGACACCATTGATATCGTCAAACTCGTCGCTTTCACCACTATCACTGATCATGTCCCAGATATCGTCAACCGACTCAGGCTGTGAGGAAAAGTCATCATCACTTAGGTTCAAGTCCGACCCATAGAGGACGGGTTCTGAGTTGTTCGGTAGATTCAGCTTCTCTATCTCCCGCCGCATGGCCGTCAACTGGTCGAGCCATTGCGTCTCCGCTAGAGTGACAGACATAATCACAGCAAATGCCGACAATGCACTGTTTTATTATTCGGTATACAGGAAAAAAATGACAAAAGGGCTGTCTTCGAAGACGAGAGGGATGTAAATAATGTAAAGCGGGAGAAGCGTCGATGAGTCAAGACGACGAATCTAACAAGCGGCTCCGCCTTTAGTAATATCACGTGATACGTTAGTTAAGCTCGGCTAGTTTAAGTCAACCGCGATGAACTACACTTGGATGTTAGCTCCTTATGAAAATATCAGGTTCACTGCACAGTTACGGGGTGCTTGATGCTACGATAGCCTCGATATTCCATTGCTGAAACATTTAACTATGCACGGAGTAGTCCACTCTCGTATTAGCAACTTGACCAAACACTACAGGGTACCTTTCCCTCTTATACCGAAGGCAAATACCAAGATGTGGCTCCATTTTGTTTGCAAGGCATGTTGCGGGCCCACAAGACCGACGGCCAGGGCGGGTACCCACGCTCATTGCTGTCTTCTCGTACGGCGTGTGGCTAAAAGGACGATGAATATGCTTTGCGAGCAAGCGGTTATAGGAATGCCACAGCGCTGGGGAATGACTTTGGGGTTCATCCAAAGAGGGGCGACCAACCTGTACACCTGAGGCCTAATCCGCTTATTACAGCCGGATTCATCTACATATATCAGTTGACATATACCGAAGTCAGAGAGACTAACTCCGCTAATACTGCGGATCGTGATATGTACTACTTGGAATTTATCCCAGTGGAAAATCACCATCTCGTCTAGGTATGAATTAGGCTCTTCAAGCAAATGTCACAAACGGCCTCTGGTATAGACGGTGTAATACATCGTCGCCGGCTAATGTGATTTTGGTGGTGCCCTAGGGCTACTAAATAGCTGCATGTTCGAGTGTATGGTCTTGATCGTCGGCACTTCTGCGGACGATAGTGTGATGTTCTGTATTTCCGCGGCGCAGTAGTGCCATTTTAGGAAGAAAGCTCCAATACAATCGTATCTGAGATCTGCTCTCCGCATGGACTGGAAAATGCTCTTACGATATCCCTCTCATCCCCTTGCGACCTTTCCCCTCTCTTTTCCGTGACTTACATTAGTATACTGTGCTAAATATACCAAGAGGTGCCCCTGTACATGCTTTCAGCCAGGACCGTTGACGGTTAAGCCCAGGGGCCTGATACATAACTCCGAAATGAAAACTTAAGCTAAAAGTTAAACCGCCGGTAAATTAAACTGTTAAATATAGCAATTAACCCCAAATACATATTCAAATGCAAGAGGCGGAAACGGCGTTAACTTGGTAGGTTCCGTGGTTTTGTTCTTCTATAATGTCTAATGCCTGGTATTCTCTTCTACAGTACATACTATGTAGGTATTACTCATGAATAACTCAAAGAGGGAGAAACCTCCTCCGTTAGACGCGCCAAGGTGGATGATGCACGTCACCAAGTGCATGACGCAAAGGTGATTCATGCTTGATATATAAAGCCACTTTCCCGCCCACTCCGTTCAATCAAAAACACATCACTGCTCTACGTCTTTTCTACGTTCAAGTTTAAAGCTTCTACTTCGAAAAGTCACCATGGACGAAGTTCAGCAAATAGCCCAGACGTATAAGGTGGCCGATATACGCACCCGGAAGTCCCTCTGGTATCGGCTACATGTATATGTCTACGACCTTCGCAACTTCAGGACGGACAGCGCCGCAAGAGATCGGCTCGATAGTATCGTGGATATCACCTACCTAGGCAAACCGTATTTCAACGAAGAAGAAGTCGAAATCCTTAAAAACAGTATCTCTAATAGCAGCGGGAGCGAGACTCTTGCCCAGAAAATTGAATCTACCCTAGATGAACGATTGAATCGCCGCATTAAAAAGCGCGTGGAGAGCAGCGACTTCAGGGTCTGCGCCGCTCACGACCTAGCACCTATATTTGAAGCTGTTTTTGATATACACCCGAAGAAGCTGGCTAAGAACTTTGTTCTCGTATCGCTGATTAGTTCGAGAGGGCTGAGGCTTCGAGACGAGGACGACATTTCGTGCATTCTGGGACAAACTAAGCTACAAGTTCTTGCGGCGAAACACGGAACAGGCAGCAAGAAGAAGGGAGGCAGGTAGTTACTCTTGCTACATGCTTCTAAGTCAAGAGAGACGAACTCAATTGCTTGACCTTACGTCGAATAGTAAAGGGAGCCACATTCCAAGCCAGCCTCAAAAATCTCCTCACTAAGAAACAGGAACGCGGTCAGTCAGACGAAATCCGTGCGTCTCACGATCTGGCGCCGCTAGTTGAAAAGGCTTTCGGTATTCGATGGGCTTTAGTGCGGAAGATGAAAAACCTGAAAGTCAGACCTGCGAATGCGAAGCCGCCCAAGCAACGATCGAGGAGGATGGTACTCTACGGATGGGTACACTACGAAGGATGCTGAGCCGCGCTCGACTAGAATAGTCGTTTTGACATAGCATTTGTTGATTGCATTCGATATCATTCATGTACTTGGGACTATAGCAGTCTAAATACCTTTCGTATATAGATACGCCTGTATCTATAAGGTTAATAACTACTATGTATAGTAGAAAACCCCTATTAGATAGTTACATCCTAACTCTATAGTAATGAAATAACTCTCTATCCAAAACCTCTCCGAGGCCACCACTCTCACATACTATGTAATGGAGTATTCCCGTTTTATTACTATGTAAGGGTACCATGCCAGTATCTCCCAGGGGCCCTGGCTCCTGTTAATTTCCCGTGACGACTGAACCAAGTCAACGGGCCGACCTGGGTAGATGCCTGTCCGCATATATAACTATAGTCCGACCACCACCGTTGTTGGAGATAACAACGTGAAATGCCGTCCTCCATACGTATAGCCCTCGAACGACGAAATGTGGCTACAGAGCACCGCCCAGAGCTGCAAGCGAAATTTATGGGGCTATTCGACCTGCTCGTAAAGCAGAAGCCCACTCGATCTTGGATTTGCAGAAAGATGGTTTATCCAGGGGATCGACAGGCCCTCGGGGCACGCCTTGAGGCTTCCGCCCTTTCTCCCATCAAGATATGCCTGTACCCACACGAGGCATTTTTAGCCCTCATGGCCGATGGCGCGAGGATCATTCCTTGGGCGCTTCAGAAAGAAAAGCAATACGGGCTTGCTCGTGTCTGGCAGCCAGCCAACATTGTAGATGAGCTGCCCCCCTGCAGGCGCACAGCAACACCACCAGCAGGCCGTGGACCGACTGATCCTGACGCCTTACCGTTTACCCCTGCTCTCCATCTTCGGGGCAGTCCCGGGGCCCCTTTTTCCCCCCCCGGTTACTTCTGGCATCGCTGGCCGTCACTGGTTCGCCTCGTATGAACAACCAGCCCCAAGGCTCCGAGGGTGGCATCCATCACGCTGTGCATCGGCTGAGCTCTCATCCTGCTGGTAGCTGCGCGTTGTTGGATCCAGCAAAACAGAAAATAGTAATCCGGCGAGTTTCCAATAACAGAGCCTCAACTTACATACATGCTGAATCGGCACTTGGGGTAGCTGATCTGAACCGGCCGTACGATGTACTCCGTATTCCCACAACACTTGTCGACCCTCGATCTCCTATGTAGACGGGAGCTAAGAGTGCACTCTGATCGTGCCGAGTCAAGACTGTTGTATGCTTGTACAACGATGGAACAGTTAATGCGGTTTCGGCCAAGGTGAGTCTTTTTCTCATGCGTACTACATAGTATGTACTATGTATGCCTGGGGCCTCCGTCGTGATAGACATGTACAACCGCCTCCCACGTCTACCGAACTCCGTATCCATGAGCCCATGACGGTCTCCACGTGGGTGGGAACCGACGCACCAGGCTTGAAGGAATTGAGATTGAAACACCAGGTTGTAGCTTGGCCGGCCTGGGGAGCTCCACCACCACATTGGCCGAGTTTACCACCCAGTACGGAGTACGATCCAAACCTCTCCTTTTGCCTGCTTTGATGAGAGACACTGCTCCATAGGGTGCCATCTTGTCTGTTCTTGGTTGTTCTTAGTTCTCGGTCTCCCTCGGCTGCTCTGGAAACATGACTGCGAGCCGGCGTCTTAGGTATGGCTTCCAAGAGAGCAAGAATGTTATTGGTATGGAACAAGTGGATACGGTGGCTATATATATATATATACTATATATATATACATACATACATAGTGTATATACGGAGTACTCCGTACTTCGCTCTCATTGGATTTTACATATATGAGCACTCATCCTGCCCTTCAGCAACTGCTTTGTGGAACATATTTACACCCGTTCCTTTGAGGATAATAAGTATCCGGTCTTTATCCAGTACACAAACAGACACACGAACGGGTCAAAAAGGGTCATTGAATAGAAGAAAGGTCTGGAGGTTTACACAGCATAAAAAAAAGATGAAGTTCGGCTCAACACTCGTGGCCGCGATCGCTGCTGTAGCGGGAGCCGCTGCAAAAGACTACGGCGGAGTGCCAGGCCAACCCATCCAAAAGAGCGGAAAGGGAGCTGTCATCTCTGGTACATACATCGCATTTATCCCATAATAGATAATAACCGCGTTGTCACTAACATGAAGTTATCAGGTGGCACCAACCCCCAGCTTGATCTCCAGAACCCAAGCAACATTAATGGCCAGCCCACCAGTGACAACGGTCTTGTTCAAAACCTCAAATGGAGCTTCTCGCTCTCCAAGACCCGTATGTTCTATGGCGGCTGGATTCGTGAGCAGGTTATCCAGGATCTGCCTGCCAGCCACGATATTGCAGGCGCCCAAGTCCACCTAACTAAAGGCGGAATCCGACAGATGCATTGGCACAGAGTTGTATGTTCGCAAGCCTTCTCGATTGATACCCTGTGAACTATTTTTTATTAATATATAAATTCGATTATAGGCTGAATGGGGTTACGTCTACGCTGGCGCCATCTTGGTATTTGCTGTCTCTGAGGATGGGCGGTACCAGATCGACAAGCTCACCCCCGGTGATATTTACTACTTCCCCAAGGGAGCTGCGCACTCTTTCCAAGGTTAGTCTCTGATCGATCCCATTTCCCCGATGAACGGCCCATAGTTACCCATGTCAATAGGTCTTGAGGATGAGAACGAGGTTCTCGTCGCCTTCGATGACGGTGACTTCGACCGCCACGGGTATGTATTCCCTTATTACTCAAACCTATCTTCTTCGACGTTATTTAACACCTGTATAGAACCACTTTCCAGATTGCCGACTGGGTCTCCCACACCCCTAAGGAGGTATTGGCTAAGAATTTCAATATCCCAATCGGCACCTTCGATAAGACCGATAAACATGATTTTGATATTCTTAATTCTACCACTACCACCCGCAACGTTACTGGCCCCAATGGCCCTCTTATGGGCAATAGCTCTTATACCTTCCATATTCACAATGCTCTAGAAGTTCCAATCCCTGGGGGCGGCGGCACTATCCAAATAGTTGACTCCAAGAACTTTCCTATCTCCAAGACCATCGCCTGTGCCGTTGTCCGTCTCAAGCCTGGTGCCTTACGCGAGCTTCACTGGCATCCAACCGTATGTACTTGAAACCTGTTTATCTTGGTTGATCGTATCTAACTATATATCCTTTTAGGCTGAGGAATGGCTCTACTTCCATAGCGGAAAGGCCCGCGCCACTGTCTACATTGGTGGCGGCCTATCCCGTACCTTCGACTTTACCGCCGGGGATACCGGTGTCTTCCCAGATAACTCTGGTCATTACATCGAGAACATCTCTAAGGATGAAGAACTCGTCTACCTTGAACTCTACAAGGCCGACCGAGTTGCCGATGTCTCCCTCTCCCAATGGCTCGCCCTTACTCCACACGACATTGCTGCCGCCGCTATTAATGTTCCGATCGAGGTCATTGACCAGATAAAGAAGGAGAAACAATTTATTATCGCGTAAAGACGGGGATATACGACGGTGCAGGCACCTTACCCAGCTGTTATTGAGCCACTTAATATTTCTTTTAATACTGATATAGAGGCGTCCGGCTGATTAGAGGGTATACAGAGTAAAATGAAAGACGTTCCGTGACCAAAGCAATATATTTCCGCCTACCTGATCATATGTCTCTCTCCTCTCTAACTCAGGGTTACTCTAGGGTCTTTAGGCTGACAGATGCTATAAAGCTTGTGGTTGCATTTAATACTCTTTCCGTTCCAGAATCGTTCTGTTGAAGAACGAGGGGGAGAGGAAGCCGTTGGTTATCTGGTCATGCCCCTTGTGCATTGCTTAACCTGCTCCGTACTTGACGAGTGATGTTGCCCTTGAATATACATAGTAAGGCTCGCTATCCGGCTCTGGTGTGGATCTTGCGGAACGCCCGGCGGCTCCTTTCCTTTAGTTAAATTTAAGCGCGTAGGGCGAGACGCATAACTACCAGGATACTTGACATAAATATTTTACTTCCCTTTACATAGTAACTATCGATGGATTACTGAAAAGGAGGAAAAGATTCTATCCTAGCCGGGCTCTGTAACTGGTCGGGAGCTGCTTATCAGAGGGTCTAATGGACTCTGATGGATAGCTTGGATGAGTGATCCCAAGGGCCATTTTCCTCCGAGGGGGAATAACGTTAACTAATGCTCTGGTATCAGGATTTACGCAGCATGCTGAGCGTCTCCAGCTCCATCATCACTGTTTTCAGCACCCTTACCGCGAGATGTAACAACGACCATGAATACGGCAGAGTGGAATAACTTTGTCACTCTTGATTTTAAGACTGATGGCCCTGGTAATCGCCCTGGCCACTCTACCGACTAGTGTCATATTTCGGAGTTATGTCAAAGCGACCAAAATGGCCTAGACCGACGCAGCTGGGCTGGCGATACCGAGATAATTAACACTAGCTTCCGAGTGGGCTTCTCGAGGTATACTACGTACGACGGCATACTACGACGCAGCTGGAGGATATCTATCGTCGATGACAGGATGGATCTTGACGAGCTCTTCGTCTCATGTCTTTCTTCAGCATGCTCAGCAGCAACACGTTTAATGTCCTATGCAATATCCATGACCATAGTGAATTGATGTCCAGTCACGAACACGGCCGGTTAGCGACAACCAACCTCCACCACGCTAACTACTATGTAAGGCGTATCGAGTCACGTACTCTTGCAGCCGTGTGCTTCACCACTCTGCCGGTTAGGTAATATTACATGTATGTGGTGCATCTGTGTGTGCGCAAGGGACGGAGGATGCATATCCAACTAGTAAACACCGCCGTGTTTAAGTGTTGGAGACGCAAGCTGGGCTAACATAAAGAAACGGATTAAACATAGAAGTCGAGAGATAAAGAAGGCTTTTGCATCAAAGGCTCTACGATGTCTGCTATGTATGTACAACTCCACAACATACTATGTATATAAACAGCCCCTTGGTCCGTTGCAAAGGATAACGGGGACATCGCTATCCTTAACCCCTTACGCTGTAGCGTTTTTCTTCCCCCCATGTTTAGTTAGCGTTTGCATGCCCGCAGCTCGTATTAACCCATCGTCCCCCAGGCTTTTGACAGGCGGCGGCCATGCCATCTTCTCATGTATGGAAAAGGCTTCTCCTTTTTGCTTCTCGTTCGATCGCTTTTCTCCTCCATGGCCTTCCACTCGTTCTCATCAGCTTCCATCTTGTATAGGTCGCATCTACCAAGCCGCCGTGCTGGCAAGGACTCGCCGCCATGTCCAGCATCATATCCCAGCCGCAGATGGATGTCCGGTCCGTAGGCAGTTGTGTCGCCGCAGGTAGTCCCCCGCTCTCTCTCTATGTCTTTATAAATGGCCGACTAATACGACCCTAGTTGTCGCGGCATACCATGATGCAGCGAAGCTGGTCAAGCGCATCCAGTCGACAGCCGCTACTACTACTACTGATACGACGACGACGACGACATCAGCTGCGTCTACGGCGGAAGAGAGCAATACTGCTCTGGCTGATCTAGGGGATTCCCTCATGCTAGGCCCTCCCATCGTACAGGGCCAGTATGAGGAAAACCTGATGAGACTGGGCAATGCCTACGCCAACGGTGACCAGAATGCGCGCGAAGCACTCAAGGATGTAGTTATCAACCTGCAGCTGACTCTCCTGGCGACCCTGCGCATGGCGCTGCTTGACAACCTAGACTTGGATTTCGATGCCCTGCAGCGGGCGTCCGACGAGAGCAGGGTGAATGCGCTGGTCTGCCTCTTCCAACTCGGCCAGCGTCTCAGCTTAGGCAGCCCTTCTATACATCCAAAGATGCCGCCATCAAACCGACAGACGGTGGTCCTCGGTGATCCAGGAGGTGGAAGTAGCAACAGCCACATCAACGGCAAAAACAACAGTCAATTCGCCATCCCCGTGGACGCAAAGATGGCCCCTCCTATCCCTCCCATGTCTCCGTCTCGGGTGGCCTCGAACTCGGCATCCTCTGGCGACAGAGTCTCGCGAGACAGCAGCTACATGCACCACCGTCCACCTAGCAGCGTCAACCCCGTCTCACCACCTCTGAACCCACAGCAGCCTGGCCATAATCCGGGTAGTAAACCTCTCTATAGTCCCAGCCACGGGGTCAACAAGACACCCCCCGCTCGACTGGCCGAGTTGCAAGGGTCTCAGCCCATGATAAGGGAGGAATCGAACAAGTCTCCTAGCATATACAGTGTGCTCTCGTCCAACAACTCGAGCACCAGGGGCGTCGACTATGCAGACCGTTCAAAATCAAATCCTAGCAGCGGTGACCCCCATATAGAACCAGACCAAAGCGCCGTCGAGCTGAGTGCCGGTCGCTTCTCT
>NW_003299168.1:3335984-3390683 GCF_000151145.1 Microsporum canis CBS 113480
ACGATCCCCGAAAGGGCCCCCACCCCGAACGAAAGCACTTCTCCCACTCATCTTCCTCACAGGGCGGTATCTCGCTGCCCATGTTCAAGTAGAAGAAGCCCTTTGCCCGCTCAGCTTCAGGCAAAAACAGCGCTGCAAACCAGCAGGCCATCCTACCTCCGCCTGACCTCTACCTGCCCACGGAAGAAAATAACTATGCAGGCTTCTGCAAGGGCGCCTGGCGTCTGCAAAACAGCATGAAGAACTCGTTCCGCATCGACAACCGTCCTGTAGGCATGTACATGCTCCAAAGCTCCTGGCACTGCTCCAAGTGCTCCTTTGAAGGAATCGTACAGGAGTCCAAGTTCAGCGGAAAAGCCCCCGTCTTGTCCTCCATGCTCGGCCCAGTCAAAACGTCCATCATCCAGGGCATGCGTGTCCTTCAGATGTTTGACCAGACAGTTCGCCTCCACGGACCGAGCGGAAACAGGTACCGCTGGATCTTCCTAGCCAAATCCCACGTTGAGTGCAGGCCTTCCAAACCGACGGATAAGGTAGTATGTGGGTTCGGGTGTATTTTCTGCAGCGCCCAGAACCATGGACCCGCTCCGATATACGGCAACCTAGACACCTTCATGGAACATCTGCGAGAACATGGGGGGAGAGGGTATGCTTGGGACAGGAAAAAGCCGAGCCAGCCGCTTTTGGACTGGACCAGGTGTATTCTTGGCCGTATCGCTGATGATTCCGAGGATTTCGATATCAATATACCCACCGTAGCCGAAGTAGGGGGGTAGCTCATGTATGAATGACTCTTGGTTAATGGTTTGATGTAGACATGCTTTTTTTGTCCTTTCTTTTTTTTTCTCTCTCTTTATCTCAATACCATTGCAAGCGTTTTCTTTTCTGTTTAGCTGGGATATTCCATTGTTGTCAGTAGCGATTGTATATACAGTGTTAATTGAAGGGGTTTAGCGATACAAGTTATATGTTTATTATTGTATGAAAAAAAAAAACATCAACATTATGTAGATCTTGAATAGTTTAGATGCAGCCTATGCAAGGTAAAAGACAGCAATTAGTGATCGTGGAATAGAGAAAACTAGCAATACCTTCAGGGGAAAGCCATAATCGTAAAAGGGGTGTATCATGAGGGGAACCACCATAGCAAGCTCATTTACATAACAACGCAGCAGCTATTCTGCTTCTTGGCCTGGCCATAAAACATCTTACTCTGCGCACTTAGACCATCACTCTTTGCAACACTAGTGAAGTTAGAAGACCACCCAAGGAGCCAAAGCATAACATGTAGATGGAGGCACTCACAGGCTGTCAATCTTCTCCCCTCTTTCCAGCACGCTCTCAATAGTCTTGTGCAGAACAATCTTGGTTTCATCCAGCTCCTTCTGGATCTTCATGATGCTATCTGCCTGGGTGGGATCCTGGTATTTGACAAGGTATTCCTTCAACTCCGGGAAGTCAAGAGGACCACCTACGTCCTTGCCAATAAAGGATGTGCGAGGGTGCTTGACGAGGAACTCATCGACGATCTTGGAGAGAAGCTGATGAGCTACGAGGGCAGGGTAGTCCGGGTCTGAAATGATGACGCCCGCTACGCCTTCGGACCGGCCGTAGACGTGGAATGTGTACGATTTCTCCTCGATGTCTTGTCTCTGTCCGGGGCGTGTGCGTTCAGCAACTGTCTTACAGAAGAGGGTCATGAATTCGCCGTAGCTATAGATAGGGTGATTCTGTTAGCTGATATGCCAGAGGAATAGGGGGGGGGCGCCGGTCTGTCATTACCTGTCCCTTGTGAAGCGGGAAAAGCTGCTGAGATCCATCTCACGGCATAGTTCGACAGCAGGCCTGTCTTCATTTCGCAAGATCTAGATTTCGTATCGTTAGTACTGCATCGAGCCAGGTTCGTGTGTTCCTACATACTCCGATGTAGAAGAGCTTCATAGTATCGGTGAGTGTTTTCCGAGAGGGCGGATGTTTCGATATGCAGATGTGTGGTGAGTTGGTGCCTCCAGAGGTCTGAAAATGATATTATAAGCCCTTTAATAAGTTTTTATATGCAGTTCAAAACTAGATGCACTCAAGCAAAACCCCGTTGACTGTTGTATATCTCGAAGTTGTTGTTTGTCTTTACAGTTTGAAGCCGTTCAGGCGCCATCAAAAACCCCCGGATTGATTATATAAGCCGCCGCTTTGCTTTGCTGATTAATAAATACTTACGTAAGATAAAGTCCGTGCTTTCGTATTATAGTTGATCCGTTAAACCCGCACGTGACTCTCTATACTGTCAGTGGGTTACATAAGCAAATACTCTACGACTCTTGATTTGAACTCCTTGGATTATACAAGCTACTTACTCTCGCACTCTGCTTTAACCATCCAAGCCTATATACCTAATATTTGGTGGATACTTAGGGTTAGGTCGACATGCTTTCACCTAGTGAAAGGGGGTTAACGACAGACGGGGCTAGTCTCGCTTCCTGTCGACGCCTGGAACGAGGACCCAGCTGAGTCCCATGAGCACGATGAGACCGACTAGTATGGGCTGCAGGACGCTGACGCCTGCCTTTGAAGCGATGGCCCCGGTGATAGCTGGAAACACAGTCCCACCAGCCTGCGCGACCACAAAGATGAGCCCTGTCGTGGTGTTAGTATTCGTTACAATGATACGTGGTGGGATATCCTACCTAGTGCTGCGGTATGGATATTCGATGGTATCAGCTTGGATGCAACGGACATTCCCTGCAATGGTTAGTTATCCTATATACAATATATGTAGAAGGGGCAGTGGGAAGACATACGGATGCGAAGAAAGGCCCGGACAAGAAGCCAAAGACGCTGACGACCACGCTGTCAGCGACGATGTTGTTGACACGCCAGAAGACGACCTGCAGGGCGAGGCAGCAGAGCGAGCAGACCAATATCACTGGCTTCTCGCCTAATCGGTGGGCCGGTTCAGCCAGGAGGAGACGGCCGAGCATGATGCCACCAAAGTAGCCTGTAGGCACATATCCCACACGCGAGAGCTCTCCCTGCCGTTCTTGGACGAGATATTCCACCAGCCAGCCTGTTCATTATCATTATTAGCCTCTTCTTCTTGCTGTAAGATAGAGGTACGTACCTCCAACGGTGATGGCAACGCCGAGATAGAAAAAGTAGAACAGGCTGAGCAGCCAGACGGGTCTACACTGCAGCGTGAGCTTCATCTCCGTCCACACTCTTCCTTCCCTCCTCTCTTCAAGAGCAGCAGCAGTAGAAGCAACATCAGCGGTAGAAGCAGGAGTATTGGTAGTCCATGATATCGAGACGCAGACGTGCTCTCTAAACGCCCACCAGGCCAGCGCCAGGTTGACCAGGCCGAGCCCACCGGGGACGAGATAGAAGTACATCCATTGACCGGTATGAGTGGCCACGAGGGATGCCAGCAGCGGTCCAACGAGACACCCGGCACTGTAGCTAGCATGTATCAGTCCCAGCCAGCGATGGGCGCCCTCCAGCCCGGCCACGAAGACGTTTGCCTGCGCGTCCTGGTATCCCTGGCCCAGCGCCGCGAAGACGAAGGCGACTGCGAACAGCGCAAATGGCGGCGTCTATCTTGTTAGTATATATACGTTATGCATATATAAGTGGTAGTTACATGGAGAGATGCCTACCCAGAACCTGAGGAGGTGAGCAGCGAGCTGAGCAGCGGCACCGGCGACGAGGGCTCCTCCCAGGCCGGTGGCAGAGCGCATCCAACTCCCCGTGAGAGCGGCGAGGAGCCATCCGATGAAGGAGAGCCCCCAGATGAGGCCGATGGACGACGGGGTGAGGCCGTAGGAGCGCAGCAGGTAAGGGACGAGGGCGCCCAAGCTGCCGTCGTTGACGCCCGCGACGAGAAAGCAAAAGGCCGCTGCCAGGACTCTGACGGTCTTTTTCTCTTCTGTTCCTACTTGTCTGCGAACACGAGCTTGGGTCTCTTGGGAGAGCTCAATGTCTTCGTGGGTATCCATGTTGCCTTTACTGTTTGTGTTGAGACGAAATACGAACTGCATCCAAAGTCATGGTCATAAAAGTCATGGTCATAAAAGTCACGGTCATAAGAGAGATCATCAAATTCATGCTAATATGAGACTAAATGCATTTATCCTGTTTAGAGGAAGAGAGAAGCGCCTGAGATGCCCGAAGTGCTGTAGATTTAACCAGAGAGTGCTTGAAATGACCGTCCATGCAGTGGTGCTCCGTCTGTCACGCCAAACTCCGTAGAAGAAGAAGAAGAAGAAGAGAATCGTTATGAAAGAGTATTAAGAGTTCAGCAGCACCTCTTCCGCGGGGTGGTGAGGATGAGTCCTCCGTCCGCCTCCTGCTCTGCATCTTCGTCTGCGTCCCCGACGAGGGCGGGAGGGAAGCTGAGCCAGCTGCGACGCTTGTCCGCGTCGCCAGAGGTCCGTCCCGCCCGCGACCTGGCCCTCATGCTGCTGCCGGAGGAAGAAGCCTGGTGGACTGCATCAGCCGCCCGCTCCCGCCGGCTGCGCTGCTCGACCAGCTTGCGAGTGATGACACGGAAGACCTCGTCGATGCCCTCGCCGTCCTTGCTGCTGATCTCGTGGCAGCAGTCCCATCCGATGTCCTGGGCCCAGAAACCGCTGTTCCTCTGGCTGTCCGGCGCCATCACACTATTGCTGTAGTTGTTGCCGTTGCTATTGTTGTTGTTGTTGTTGTTGCTGCTGCTGTTGTTATGATAGGCGCTCCCGATACCTGAGCTGGGGGGCGGAGTCGACGCCTGGGAGGGATAGAGCTGCTCGGCAACGTAGGCTATGGTACGTTCAAAGGGGACCCGACGACGGGCCGGGTCGTCCGCCACGATATCTGACTTTGTACCGACGACGTGGATGACGAGCGGCCAGCGGTCCTGCCCGTCGCCGCCGTCACCGGGAAAGAGGTTCTGCTTGAGCTCGAGCAGCCAGCCGCGCATCTCGTCGAAGCTGCGCTCGTCCGTGATGTCGTAGCAGAGCAGGCCGGCGTGGGCTCCGCGGTAGTAGAGACGAGATATGCTGCGGAACCGCTCCTGGCCGGCGGTGTCCCATATCTGCAGACGGACGACGGTGTCTGAGGTCGAGTCCAGGACGCGCTTGGTGACGAAGGAGGCGCCCACCGTCGACGCCGGCGCCGCGCTGCTGAACGAGTTTCTCACGTACCGCTGCACCAGCGACGTCTTTCCCACTCCTACCGCGCCGTCAGCACATACATACATACATACGCATACAGAGGGAGGGAGGGAGACCTACCTTGCGCCCCGAGGACGACTATCTTGGCTTCCAGGCTGTTGCTCATGTCTACATCGTATGTGTTGACGGGTTTCTTCGCGACGGCGACGAGAAGTTTCTCCATGCACGAGAGCCCCTTGATGAAACATCGCTTCCCTGCAGGCTTGATCCTGGTTCTCATCGTCGGCTTACATGCTGGGGCGGCACGACAGATCTATATCTACAATGCTACTGCGTACGTCGTACTGCTGTCTACCTGCTGGCCACCCTGGTAATATACATGTAATAATAACCCATCCCTGGGGGTTGCGGATCGAAGCAAGAAGATGAAACGGCGGCTGTTCTCCGTCGGCCGCACTCCGGCTTCCCTTATATCTTTCTGCCCATCTGGATGCATAGACGGGAGCATCCAGAGGTCGACGGAGCCTTCATGCATCTAGATCCGTGTTCTTTTTCCTTCTGTCTGGACGTCTTGCCGTCTGCTCTTTGTATCTCTTTAGCTGTTGACTGTGAGTTGTAAGAAACTTCCACGAGCAAGCAAGAAAGCCGAGGATGAAGAAGAAGAACAATCGCGCAGAGTGGATGATTGAGCTTCTCTAGTTCTTCTTCTTTGCCATCATCGCAGTCGTCTTCTTCTTCTTCTTCCCCGAAGCGCCTCTCGTGCGAGACGGCCATGTCTTCTTATAAAAAGCTGTCTTGTTCATGCCGTCTCCCTAACTGACCGGTAGATAGCCACGGTACACCACGGTACACCACGATATACACGATATACACGATATACGACCATTTGCAATTGGCCATAGAAGACAGAAGACGGACAGAGAGTGAGAGAGAGAGAGACGGAAAAGAGAGAAGAGATGGGCAAGCTTACCGGCGAAGAGATAGCAAAGCACAGCTCGCCGTCGTCCTGCTGGGTCGTCGTCCATGGCCACGCATACGACGTGACGGACTTTCTCCCCGGTAGGCCGTTTCCCCCTTATTGCATAAGAGGTGATGGATGTATTGGAGGCTGACTGGAGAAGAACACCCCGGGGGCCAGCAGATCATCCTCAAGCACGCCGGTAAAGATGCCACGGCCGAGTTCGACCCTGTTCACCCGCCAGACACGCTGGACAAGTATCTCGACCGCTCCAAGCACCTTGGCCCCGTCGACATGGCCTCCATGGCGCAGGAGAAGAAGGCTGTCGACCCGGAGGAGGAGCAGCGTCTCGAGCGGATCAGGAGGATGCCCTCACTCGACCAGTGCTACAACCTGATGGACTTTGAGGCCGTCGCCAGCAGGGTCATGAAGAAGACCGCATGGGGCTACTACTCCAGCGGCACAGAAGACGAGATGGTACGTACCTATTCCCTATACAAGTATATGTGTATGTACTAATTGTGCAGACAATGAGGGAAAACCATACGGCATTCCATAAGATCTGGTTCCGGCCGCGCATCCTCGTGGACGTCGAGCAGGTCTCCATCTCGACGACGATGCTGGGAACCCCCGTCTCCGTCCCCTTCTACGTCACGGCCACGGCCCTGGGCAAGCTGGGCCATCCGGACGGCGAGGTCTGTCTCACGCGTGCCTCGGCCACCCACGACGTCATCCAGATGATTCCCACCCTGGCATCTTGCTCCTTCGACCAGATAGTCGATGCAAAGACCCCCCGCCAGACACAGTGGCTGCAGCTCTACGTCAACAAGGACAGGGACATCACCCGCCGCATCGTCGAGCATGCCGAGGCCCGTGGATGCAAGGGGCTCTTCATCACCGTGGACGCTCCCCAGCTCGGCCGTCGGGAGAAGGACATGCGCTCCAAGTTCGCCGAGCAAGGCTCAAACGTCCAGGCCAGCACCTCGGGCACCGTCGACCGCTCTCAGGGCGCTGCACGCGCCATATCCTCGTTCATCGACCCCAGCCTGTCCTGGAAGGACCTCCCCTACTTCCGCTCGCTCACCTCCATGCCCATTGCCCTCAAGGGTGTCCAGCGCGTGGACGACGTCCTGCGTGCCGTCGAGGCGGGCATCGACGCCGTCGTCCTCTCCAACCACGGCGGCAGGCAGCTAGAGTACGCGCCCTCCGCCATCGAGCTGCTTGCTGAGGTCATGCCGGCCCTGCGTGCCCGAGGCTGGGAGCGTAAGATTGAAGTCTACATCGACGGCGGCATCAGGCGAGCCTCGGACATCATCAAGGCCGTCTGTCTGGGCGCAAAGGGCGTGGGCATCGGACGGCCGTTCCTCTATGCCATGAGTGCGTACGGGACGGAGGGCGTCGAGAAGGCAATGCAGCTGCTCAAAGACGAGATGGAGATGAACATGCGTCTGCTTGGATGTACCAGCATCGACCAGCTCGGCCCAGACTTGCTTGATACCAGAGGGCTGTCTGTACACTCTGTCTCGGGCCCTGTTGACCATCTTTCCCGCAGTGTCTATGAGCCGTTGACCCTTCCCAGGGAGAGACCCATTTCAAACTCGAAGCTATAATAATAATAATACCCTTTTTCTTTTGCTTTTGTTCTCGTCTGTTCCTCTTTTTTTTTTTTTTTTTTTTTTGTATATACATGGTAGATATATCCCTGGAACATGGTTGTATGCTGTGATGATGCTGTGATGAATGTATAGATGTATAAAATTACAAGTCTACTATTATCGGCCCAGCCACGATCCTCTGTCCCCTGACATCCATGCAGGCCGGGTTGACCATCCACCCTTCCCTGCCCAACGGCCGTTCTCCTCCCCAGATTCTGGTCCAGATAACTCCCACCACGGCCCCAAACACCACTCGAACTGCATCCCTCCACGCCCAGCACACGCTCACCAGGTCCCTGACCACCGACCACCGTCGAAACAGCCACCACGCCCACCCTCGCTCCCCGCGAGACCACAGCCAGCCTCCTTCCCGCCGTCGATGGCACAGCATCTCCCACGCCCGCTGTGCATCGTCATAGTACACCCTCTCCACCCCTCGGCCGCCGTGGGTGTGTCCGAAGACATACAGCGCCGGCCTCACCCGCCACGCAGCCTCGAGCAGGTGTGCACACCCGATGCTGTTCGGAAACAGGTCCCCGTGGTGCAACGGCGGGCTGTGAGACACCAGTATATCTGTCTCTGCCGGCGGGGCCGTCGGCCACGGCAGTCCAACTTGGTATGGCGGGTACTGGAACGCGTGTATCGTAACGTGCGGCTCCAGCTGCGGCACCTGTGGTATCCCATGGACCGTAAGGTGGCGAGTCACCGATGGACTCGAGCCAGACGGTCCAAATGTCAATGTCACAGAGGAGTTCTGCAGATAATGTATCTGTCCCCAGTTGATTGTTGTCGTCAAGTCTACGTTCCCGTTGGCGGCTGCTATCTTTCCCCGAACGCCCTCGTCCAGCCATCCGTCATGGTTCCCGGCCACGACTACCTTGTGTCGATGTGGCAGCGAGTTCAACCAGTCTGCAGCCTCCTGTATCTGGGCCGGAGTCCCCAGATCAGTCAGATCACCGGCGTGGATAAGCAGGTCACCGTCTGGTATCTCCCCCAATGAACGGTGCTGCGAGTGCGTGTCCGACAGGCAGACGACTCGGACGACCGGCTGCGAGGCCGAACGAGTGTACGGCGGCGCGCGCAGGGCAGACAGAAGCCCGTAGACCGGCCGTAGCACGCAGATGAGTGGTGATGCCAGCAGCTGAGTCCCTAGCGATGGCGGGTCCCACGGCGGCATCCTGACCTTTGGGACGCTGGCTGGGAAATTTTGTATAGAGTTGTCGACTATCTCACTCGCCAGGCAGCGTCATCTTAACGTCTGTCCTGTATTTCTGTCTTGTAGATATTGCTGTTCGTAGTGTGGTATGTTGCTTGTAGTTGTTTGAGTGTAAAACGAAGGAAAAAAGTGTCGATGTTGTCGCTTTTGCCTTTTTGGGCCAACTTTTCAACTTCAACTTTCGACTTCAACTTCAACGACAAACTACAAACTACACCAACCTCTACGGCTTCACCATCCGCATCTACCGACCGTTCTCTCGCTGCTCTCTGTCGTCTGTTTTCCTGGCTTTCCTTGCCAGCGTGATCTGCGCCTCCACCAGCCTCTCTATATATAAATAACCCCCCACCAGCGCTTAATATTCAACTTTCTACAGCAACATCTGCCATCTCCTCAGCTTCACCGGCTTCATCTCCAGTCGTCTGCTTCCTGATGCTCTCTCTAGCGCCGAGAATTCCGGCCTGCGTGTAGAATTGGCCTGTCGAAAGCCTTCTCCATAGTCCCGCCTCTGCCCTCCACAGCCACAACCCATTGGGCACTTCGCCTGGGCAACCCTCCTCATTCTTCCTCCCCCCCTCGAACATTTCGACGCCTGCGCCCGACGATGAATGGCGGTGACCTGAAGAAGGCTGCTATCGCTGCCGCAAACGGTGCTGTGGGAAAGAAACGCAGGAAGGCCTCTGATCTCAAACCCATCATCACCAACGAAGAGTCTGATCCCGCCGCCACTACCATGCCCAGCTCCCAGTCTGCGTATTTTCATCCTTCATCTTTACACATTTTCTACTCCGGCTAACGTTTTGACAGACAAAAATACTCGTATAGCTCGCCCCTGTCGCGGGCTTCCTCATCCTCATCAGAAGGTGACGTCGATGCCGCGGATGAGGAAGACTCGGAGGACTACTGCAAGGGTGGTTACCACCCCGTCTCCGTGGGCGAGTCCTACAATAACGGCCGGTATATCGTCGTCCGCAAGCTCGGCTGGGGCCACTTCTCGACCGTCTGGCTGTCCCGCGACACCACGACGGGGAAACATGTCGCTCTCAAGGTTGTCCGCTCAGCCGCTCACTACACCGAGACTGCCATAGATGAGATCAAGCTGCTCAACCGCATAAACAATGCCAACCCCAATCACCCTGGCCGGAGACATGTTGTCAGCCTGCTCGACTCGTTCGAGCACCGTGGCCCTAACGGAGTACATGTTTGCATGGTGTTTGAGGTCCTGGGCGAGAATCTGCTTGGTCTCATCAAGCGCTGGAATCACAGAGGCATCCCCATGCCGCTTGTCAAACAAATAACCAAGCAGGTCCTGCTCGGACTAGACTACCTACACCGCGAATGCGGCATTATTCATACCGACCTCAAACCTGAAAACGTTCTCATCGAAGTGGGGGATGTCGAACAGATCGTCAAGTCCTGTGTCAAGGATGAAGAGAAGAAGAACGACAGCAGAGACGATAATCGAAACGGTCGACGAAGACGGAGGACTCTGATCACAGGCAGCCAGCCGCTCCCCAGCCCGCTCAGTGCCAGCTTTAGCGGTGGAGATCCTTTCCGCAACGTTCCTCCATCCATGCAGAGCTCACATAGCAGTCTCAACCAGGTTCTTGCTGAATCACCTCGTACGTTCGATTTTGCATCCGCTTTTTCCTTCTTGAGCTAACGCCTTCGCAGTCTCTGCTACTCCTACCACCCCAGCACACCAATCCATGAGAGATAAACTAGGTATAAAAGAACTGGATGCAGCCGCCGACGAAAAACAAAAACAAAGAGAAAAAACAACGTAAGTTGGAATGTCACTGTCATACCAACCACCACTTCCATCTACTGACTCGAATAGCGACCTCCTTGAACGCGAAGTCTCGGGCATATCCCTTAATAAAGACACAAACCAGGCCGCAGCAGACGACCAGTATAATATTGATATCATATCTGTTAAGATAGCTGATCTTGGCAACGCCTGCTGGGTCGGACACCACTTTACCAACGACATCCAGACCAGACAATACCGCTCGCCGGAAGTTATCCTGGGTGGTAAATGGGGCGCCAGTACTGACATTTGGAGCATGGCTGCAATGGTAACCAGCCTTCTAACTCTGCCATTTAAACTTACAGCTACTAACGTTAATAGTCATTCGAACTTATCACTGGGGACTATCTCTTTGACCCCCAGACTGGCACCAAATACGGCAAAGACGACGACCATATTGCTCAGATCATCGAACTGCTAGGTCCTTTTCCGAAATCTCTCTGTCTGTCCGGAAAATGGAGTCAAGAAATCTTCAACCGGAAGGGAGAGCTCCGCAATATTCACAGACTACGCCATTGGGCATTACCAGACGTCCTTCGAGAGAAATATCACTTCTCTGAAGAAGAGAGTAAGGCCGTGTCTGATTTTTTGATACCTATGCTTGAACTCCTACCTGAACGTAGGGCAAATGCAGGTGGAATGGCCAGTCATAAGTATCTCGACGGTACCAAGGGGATGGATCACATTTCCCTGAATATCCCCGTAGGCAGCAGGGGAGAGGGGATTGAGGGCTGGGCGTGCGAGGTTAAGAGGAGGTGAAGCTTCAATATGTCACCATCAAAAACAATTACATGGCGTTTTTACCTTGGTTGTTCCCCCTCCGCCCTCGACCTTAGCTCTCCGTCCTGCTCCTGCGTTATTGTTGGCTTATTATGTTGCTCGGCCCCCGAACTCCTGACTTGCCGAATGAGATGCTGGTGGTACTCGGATAGGATGAGTGGAAAAGGGATGAACTAACTACAATGATTTATTGGATCATCGTGGCTAGATAGAGTTGTCGTGCTAGTGTTTTGCCGTGTCTTGCCTTGCAGTGCTGAGGGTGTTGTTGGTTCTCGTTATACTTATTATGCTGTATTTAAGGTGGGTGATATATTGTCTGATATGATGGGTGCTGATAACGAATGCTGTGGCTCGGGGGGAGGGTGGATTGGGATATAGGTCATCTCACGCTCACTCGACCTACAGACTTAAACAAACGCATTCTTTCCTCTAAAAAATAGGTGAAGGACGTATGATTGGACGAATTTCATTGCATACATATGGCAGTTTATATATCTTTTCTTCATCGTCGTCCGTATTTATAGAGGAGGGTTAATGAAGCAGTATATCCAGCGTAATTCCACCTCCAGCCGACATAGCCAGGAGACAGAAATATTACTCGTCCATCTGCCATGCATATTCCATGTTTTCCATCCTGCCCCGTCGATTCCGTGCCTCGAACCATTTATGTTCAAACCCGTTACTCCTGTCGACTCCATCCCACCTGAAGCCCGGCCAAATTCCATATCGATTCGGCGGAGATGGCCCCTTATATACCTTCCCTCCGCCGGCGCCAGCACTAGCACTAGAACCGGCACCAGCACTCTTCGGCTCGGATAAGAACGCGGCTGCAGGATCATTCCACCTCTGTCTCGACTTCAGCTCGGTATTCAGATCCTCGTCCTCCGCCGTTCGCGCAAGCGGTATAAACTTCGCTTCCTCCAACGCCAGACGGCGAGCCTCCTTCTCCTTCCTCTGCACATCACCCGTCAACGCCTCTTTGGCAGCCCGTTCGGCAGCGGCGGCCTCCTCCGCTGCCTTGCGCGCTTCGGCCCTCTTCATAGCAACGTTTATTATCCGGCCAGACGCATCTCGATAGATCGTTTCCGACTCCAAGCCAACTTCCTGCTTGCCTTTCTTCTTTCTGTCCTTTCGTAATTTCTCGGCTTCCTGCGCCTGCTGTCGTTCCTGTGCAGCTACCATGGCCGCAGTATCAGCAGCCGTCTGCAGACCGGCTCTCATTCCAGACTCCATTCGTGGTGTAGAGTCGTCTTCATCAGCTATCGTGGGCCTATCATCATCAGGCTCCATCTCTGCTGTCCGCTCCGCAGCTGCAGATGCTAATATCGCGTCTGCTGCGATCTGCTCATCATTTGTAGGAGGCTGTGGTCCAGACACAGAGCGCCATTGCGAGGACTTGGATTTTCGAAACTCGCTGCTTGTCCCTCCCCGTGCTGCGTATGACAATTCATCGTCTTCGTCTGAATCATTTCTACCTGGCCGTCTGGATCTCGACGTCTGGGCCGAGCTGGACAGTAACGGAGGGTCGTCATCTGCGATTATCAGTCCTCCGCCGCTGGCAGCCTCGGCCTCGGCATGTTTGTTCTTCTTGCGCTTCTTCTTCGGCCGCTCCGAGGATAGCGTGTCTGCTGTTAGGTAGTTCTTCGCCAGGTAGTCAGCTAGAGACATTGTGCTTGGATGTGATGTTGAGCTTGTGATGAAGTCACAATCGAATCCTTTTTTTAGTTATTCATGAAGAGCGCCAGTTCTCAGCTTAGTCAGCATGTTCTTCTAGCAAAAGACAAAGGGGGCAGAAGTCATACAACAGCTTCTGCCTCATGGTAAGGGAGGATGTGGTGTGGCTTCTCTGCTTAAGGCAGATACTAGGCTTTTAGGCCTAGTGTAGGAACTGTTTCTACCCCCAAAGGATAGGGCTAGTAGGGACAGCGGTTATTACAGTGTGCTGTTGCTCAGCTACGAGACTCTCTCAAATACAAGTACGCATTTCTAAGTAGGAGTGGTTTTCAATATACCTTGATAGAAACTAAGCTGCTGGAAGATAACTAGTCAAAGGGGGAAACACGATAGAGGGGAAGTCCGGTTTGTTTGGGTAGCTGGTTATGTTAGACATTTAACCCCTAACGGAGAGGCAGATAAGTGGTATCAGAAGATCCCCTGCGAGCAAAGGGTGAAGATGGCAGAACGGTCCAGGGACAAAAGAGTGTATATTGCTCCGGATATCCTTTACTCGGGCCGCGCTTCAACCTCGGTAGTCAAGCTATATAGAGGGCTTAGGTCGGATCCAACCAATGCGAGTCAAGTTTGCATATCAGGAAGCATGGCCAAGGGCAGTATTCTCTAAGGCCTGCTGGCTAATTTTGGATGGTAGGAAGTTGGGGGAAAACTGGAAGGTAATATCTGTAGGGAGGTTAGCTGCCATTAACCCCTTGCCTGTAGGCTCTAGGTCAAGCTGGGATCAACCGGCAGGTCAGAGTCCTCCTGCTCGCCGATAATTTCCGATGGAATAGTAATTGGAATCTGCAGTCGGCGAGCTACCTCTTGGATGACCTTGACACGATGGTCGAGTGTAGCAGCACCGCCGGCAAGTTCAGAGAGATCATCGGCAGAGACAGACTCATCCACCAAGGACGAGATTGCGGGCGCCAACAGCTCTAGGTTCGCTCGAGAGAAATGATAGTTGACGATTGCATTTGTGACCAACTCTGATCTCACCGACATTGCAGTTTCAACTTGGCTCATCTGAGACCGCAAACCCTCCAGCTGCGATTGGGACCGTTTCAAGCTGGCCTTTAGCCTGTCGACTTCATATTCAAGCTCAACCACGCGTTCGCTCTCCTTTGTATCGTGGATCAGAACCACTTTGCACGGCCGCTCAGCTTTGGCGGGGCTCTTTTCCACTTCCTCGCATTCATCATCACCATCATCTGCTTCTTCACTTACGGTCTGGACGAGCATAGACTTCATTGGCCTTCCACAGCTCTGGTGTGTGAGATAATGAGGTTGTGCCGGACGAACCTGCGTCCCGATATTCCACGAGATGCGACATCTCTTGAGCTTTCCATCTGTGTTGAAATCTGCTGGCCAGTATAGCCCCAGGAGCTCTTTTGCCATATTTCCTTTGGCGCCCCATCTGGATAATGCCATGGCCTGAGCATCGCAGAGCATCCGGTAGTATGGCGGGAGGTTTGAAGAGGAAAGCAAGTGCTCTTCTATGACTTGTTGGAATGGCGGGAAATAGTCAAAGTCGAGTGTTGAGATACCATCCATCCATTCTACTCCTCCACGGCTGCTGATGACATTTGGCAGAGCAAACCTCGGCAGCTTGGTCGCTCGACTCCTTTTTTGTGCCATATTCACTGTTTCAAGATCAGCCTGACTGATAGAGGAGGGTATCAAGGAGAGACGTTAGAGAAGTAGATGGATATCATGAGAGAAAGCAGCGAGAGAGACGGAATGAAAGCATCTAGAGCAATAGCTAGACGCATGCAAGACTGATAACTTGACAAGTTATCGTGGTAGTAGGCGTTCAAGGTGAAGTGACAGCTGGGTGAAAAAAAAACTGAGAGGAGTTCTGTAAAAGGAGGCGTTATCTGCTATGAGAAGTGACAAATCTCTTGCTTGAAGCTGGAGGTTGAAGAAGCTTGAATATTGAGGTTGAGGTTGAAGCAAGAAAAGTATTTAACCTTGAGTCATTCTCGTATTCAATCGCTCTTCGCCAGTTAAAACAACTAACATCTTCTGCATCTATAGAAGTATCCCAAACACTGCCAGCCACTCCAACCATGGCTCGTACAGACGAAGCGGAGTGGTGGTTTAATGCAGTGTACGAGGCCATCCAGCAGATCCCCTACGGCAAAGTGACGTCCTATGGGCATATCGCTCGTCTACTGGGATGCCGTAAGTCGAGATGCTTGCCTCGTCAACAGGATGTTTGCGTTCTGACAAGGAATAAATACGTACAGCTCAGCGGTCTCGACAGGTTGGCATCTGTCTCAAACACCTTCCATCGAGCCCGGATGAGTTTTATAATAACGACAATGTACCGTGGCAGCGGGTTATCAATTCGAAGGGGATGATTTCCCATCGGTATGCAGGCTGCTTCTTCCTTCCTACCATCATAGAACTGGTGATGATGTACAGTTATTGGACCGCTCAAGGTTAACAATACTTGGTTTCACGTTACAAGAGGCCCCGGTTCGGCTGCTAGGCAGGCGGCAGCTCTCGAGCAAGAAGGCGTCTCCGTCCGCTCTGACGGCATGAACGAGTTCTACGTCGATATGGCGCAATTCGGATGGTTCCCGGATCGGCTACCCAATGAAGACGATGAGGACGGAGACCTGGACGCTGATGGTCTTGGGAACAGGGGTTAGAACGGGAGGATGCATAGTACTGTACTTGGGAGATGGCCTTTGGAGAATTTAGGTTGATATAATAAAATAAACCAGTTATCTACTTCATACGTAACTGACCAAGCTGTGCCATGAGTTGATGGGTTGGAAGCAGGTAGGAACAACTCCCGAAGCTCCCCGCATTAATCATGCTCACTATGCATGCAAGCTGTACAACCCTGGGAGAAGAGGGGGGAAAGGGACGAGTGCTTGATTGTAGCCTGGTGCGTGAACAGGAAGAGCTGATTCGTGATTGTCTTTTCCGATGGAATACCCTGGGCGTAGAGCGAAGATGACGAGTTGGTAGGCATGGTCAAACCGCCAATGCCGATTGATGTCAACGAGGCCAATTGCAACGAGTCATCTCAGGAGCGGAGGAGTCCATGGCCCGACTGTGCCGCCATCATCAAATGATAAGCATGGAGAGGAGGTTGTGGGCGGACAGGGGCGTCTGAGATGAGTCTTTGGGCGCGAGGCTGCCTACATATGGCCGTGGCCTAGGCCTCCCAAGGTGGTTCATATATGCGGGAGCGTGTGGGGAAGGGGGAGGAGTCCGGCGCAGCCAACATGATCCGTTATCAGCGTAGGTCTTGACTCATCGACAAGCCATCCTCTCGTTTCTCTTTCTTTTTTCTCCTCCTTTTCTTTTCCCGACTTCCTCCAGCCTTCCTTATCTTTGAGATACGCTGACATAATATGTAATCACGTAACGTCCGTACCAAAAATACACTCGAGGCAGCCACCACGTGACATGCGTAGCCTGCTGTGTCGTCATCGTCGTGGTTTCGCCGTTACCAGGGGCAGTGAGGGTGCTGGTGGATGATTCACCTTGTGACTCCGCCGTCGTTGGTGAGCTGGGGTTATTTTTATATAAAGGCATCGACCCTGAGAGGGGAGGGCCCGGTTTGACAGTTGACCTTCATCCTCATCCACCAGACCTATCTTCTCTATTCTCTGAAAGCTGTTGTCAAGATCCAGATCCTTTCCTTTGACTCCGTCGCTCTGTTAGTAGAATCCTTTATATCGAGTGAGCCTCGGCCGACCACCTTTGCCTTCCCGGCAAGAGGTATCACCATCTCTATCCGCTCAGTTTCGTTCTTTCTATTCCTTTTCATCTAGAGAGAGTAGCAACCACACTACGAGTGGCCATGACTCGCAACTCCCACGTCGCCGGGCGTACCAGAGAGACCCGGAAGAGTTCCGTAGCCACCAAGACCTCCACCAAGCCGAAGAATATCAACCCTTCACAGTTCGTGCCTGATACTCGCCCCATGAGAGGGCAGAAAGAGGTCAAGGTCTGCCGTCCCCGTCCGAGAGCGCTCCTCGAATACTCCGGGTATGTCACTTCCCCTCTTCTGCCGTGGGCCTGTTCTGTTCGTGGGTTCCAGCTAACGAAGACATCGCTATCCAGGGCTGCCGGCTCAAACTCCAAGCTCCCAGTCAAAGTGTCAATCCAACATGCGATCGACCAGGCGGTAAGGGAGACCCGTGGAGCCGACTCTTCGTCCGACGAGGAGGAGTTCGACCCACCCGCCACTCCCGGGGAGCCAGACCTGTTCTACTCCTTTGACGCGTATGCCAGCCCTGCACAGGGAGGCGATGTCCTCAGCGCAGCGGTCGTTCTAGCTATCGACAAGTTCGAGACCAAACAGACCGAGAAACTTGCACGGGAGTATGAGTTCATCGGCCTGGTCGACCCCGACGACCTCAACGAGGGGTATGGCGGCCACGACGACGGGTTCGAGCTCATCGAGGCTGTGAACTATTAGCTCTCGTCTCTCCCTTTCTCCGCTGTTGTACGTTTCTGTAATGTTATATTTTGTTGATTTTCGCAGCAGTTGATCTAATGGTCGATCGAATTATGTTGCTTCACCTTGACGGCGTTTATCCTGTTTTCTTGGTTAATGAGAACTGCTAGAGAAGAACGGTTTAATGAGACAGAGGGATCTCTGTCTGTCTTTTGTTTTCCTGTCCTTTTTCTGTTTTCATCCCTCCTGGTCAAGCATCATGAGAGGAACTTTTGGGAAGACACAGGCGTTTCTTGATGACATGACTTGTACCAGTATACCCAGCATTTGCATTGTGTCTGTTTCCTCACCCAAGTCACTCGTTTATAACTTCTAGCCGGACAAATAACATCATCATCATCATGTCGAAGTCTTGTCGTGTTGAAGTCTTCTTTTCATCCCACTAAAACAACACAAAAAGCCTTCTGTGGGCTTACATAATCCATTACATAATCATTACCTAAGTAGCGGTACAGGCTAAGCCCGAAAAGGAACTTACAACCACCTGCGAGCTCTGATTGGCTACATGGCCCGCGGCAGCCCAAAAGGGAAAAAGGGAACAGGAAGTTTGATATCTCACTTTTGCGAACAAACTCTTGCCCTTCTTTTTCCCACCGACGAGCCATCCAAAACCCGTCCTCTAGATGCCCGGCGCTGGCTCCTTGGAGGCTGCCGCTTCACTATCGACCCTTGTTCGTGTCCGACACTCGTCTTCGGCATGCAGCCCGATGCGCAGAAACGGCGATCTCGTTCCGGTTGCACTGAGTGTCGCCAACGGCATCGCAAGTGTGACGAGAAGAAGCCTGCATGCACAGGGTGCGAGCGCGCAGGAAAGCAATGTACCTACATCATGCGCCTCTCCTGGGGGGGCCGGCCCTTTTCCAAGTCCCGGTTTGGCGAATGCATGAAGAGCGATCCCAGTCTCGTCCAGCTGCCGGTAGTCTCTTCCTCAGGTAAGTCATCCGCCCACAAAGTTGATACGTACGGAGTATATGCACTCTTCAGTCTGATCCGTAGCCTGAGGCGGATACCTATTCCATGTTTTTGTCTGCTCTTGTTCCGCCCTATATTACACGTTAATGAGGCTAAAATTCATCTCTCTTTCTCCGGGGCATGATGTAGGGAATCCGGCGTTTATTTATGGGTCTAAAGCGGGAGAGCGTTCGTTAGGCTCTGTGGATGCCATGGTGGAACAGTCGCAGGGGCAGATTTCACAACGTATGCCCCACTCTATATCTCGCGGGCATTGAAGCTCCGGGAGAATCCTGGCATAATATCGGGGTGATTAATAATTTTGTTGCGTCCCTGGTGTATAGTAGATATCAATAACGGGAAGGACGCTTCGCTGGTATCTCCGCCGCTTTCATCGACCTCGGAGGACCCCCTGGAGTTCGAGAGCCGGCTGGTCAGATACAGCCCGCCTACTCCTGATGCTGTCCGGTCCAACCCGTTCGAGTTCAGCTGGCTGCCAAAACAGCAGCGGAAGTTACTCGACCATTTTATATCGTGTACAACTCTATCGATGTCGTGTCATTCGCCAATCCAGGATATGTTCTGCCGGGTTCTCGTACCCATGGCGATGCAGACCCCTCACCTGCTCGGCGCTCTGCTGAGCCTCGCAGCTACTCACAGATTGACTCTCGGCATGGACCAGAGCATGTCAGAGCTCAATCTCTTGAAGGTCACCAGCCTCCGTCAGCTGCAGGAGGCTTTGGCCAAACCCGGAGCAGACATGGACGAGTCCATCGTCGCAACGACGCTTACCCTCTGCCACGCCGATTTCGTTTCGGATGGGCGCAGCCCCGGGTCCTGGCGCTCGCATCTGCAGGGTACGACTGCAGTAATTGCCTCATATCTAGAAAACAGCAAGGCTAGCCTTGGCTCTCTCTCCAGCACCATGTCTCTTCTTTGGCGATGGTACTTGTCCATCGAAACAGTTGCCCTGTTAACAGGGAATCTTGTCATGCCCAATGATTCTCGAGCTCTCCTTCAGATGCGGAAGCTGATTAGTGACGATGGGATCGATGATCTGGCCGGGTTCTCTTCCTCGCTAGGGCCAATATTCAAAGATATCAACCGTCTCGCGATAGAAGCTGATAATGCTCTCCAACAAGATGACGATCATATACTCACGGACACGGACCCCAAAAATCGCATTCCACTTTCAATTCTGGATCAAAGCTATCAGCTTATCAATGACATACATCAAAGATGGGCCCTCAGGAACGGAGATTCCAGCCCACGTCGACGCGTCACGCACAGAGAGACTTGCGATCGTGACGAGCTTTCATCACGTCGCACTAGTGCAATATACCGCCGTGTTCTCAACCTAACTTCTACTGATCCTTTGGTTCAGAGCTCGGTAAAGCATATTATTAGTCGAATATGCAAAGTACGGTTCCTGGGTGAACCGTGCCCTGGCATCGCCGTACTCCAACCACTCTTCACAGCAGGCTGTGAAGCGTCAAGTGGCCCCGACCGGGACAGTATCAATACTCTGCTTTTGAATTTTGAACATCGTTACGGCATGGGGAATGCCAGGAATTGTCGGTCATTTTTACAGGACTTATGGGCCACGAGAGATAATAACGGAGACACAGAAGGGAAAATTAGGTGGGATAAGGTCATGGGTATGTTGAATTTATCTATGCCTGCGTGGTGGGTGCCGAGCTAATGCTGCGTAGTTGAAAAAGGGCTTGACATTCTCCCTTATTGAGGGTATTGGCCAAGGTAGAGTTTTTGTTTTCGGCGCAAAAGAT
The DNA here is from genome assembly GCF_000151145.1 of Microsporum canis CBS 113480. NCBI lineage: Eukaryota > Fungi > Ascomycota > Eurotiomycetes > Onygenales > Arthrodermataceae > Microsporum > Microsporum canis. The sequence continues at coordinate 3,356,482 of NW_003299168.1, forward strand.
ATACGGTTCAAAATCATGATCTTCCGCGTCTTGGTCTGGCGAATCTATGCTGCTTCATGTATGTCATTCGTCCTCTGACGGGCGAACAGTTGACATCATTTTATCACTCGATGCCACTGTTACGATACCCCGTCTCCATATAAACCTTGGGGAATTCAGATCCGCCGCATCGCGCTGCAATATCCATTGTAAGTTGAGAAGGTCCCAATCGGACAAGAGAAAGTTATAATCTGGAGTATTTGTCTCCTTAATGATGCTGCCCCTGAATAACCTTCTCTATGTATATTCCAAGTTTACAATACCTATCTAGATTGGCTGGAATTGCTGGAATATATTTAGGGAGCCAAAAAAATTAAGAGACAGACGTTTCTTTGTGTAATAATAGGCTGTAATGTGGTGCAAAATAAAGGAGGCCGGAAATTATCTCACTCTTATGAAGCACAGATATGTCCTAAGAGGGGGTGAGATCTTTTACCCATAAAATTCTGAGGAGAGTCCAGGCAGATAAAACGCTAGTCCTTGGTCAGTAGGAATACTTGATTAATTGCAATAACATATGGTTATGACACATCTGTCCCGGTCTTGGAATTGTTTTAGGTATATATCGAGCGAGACGCGGCATGAGGTGGAAGGGGAGATCTGCTACCCACAGCGTTCCATAGGTCAGCACAGTGTAGATAGGGTTAACGTGAGAATCGAACGGTCGCGTCATACCTAGCTTGGAACAGAGGGTGCTTAGAGTGAGATTTGTTTCAGCTGCAGCCGTCATTCCTAGCCGTGACGTATTGACAAGCCATAGGCATGTCTATGGAGACAATTGTGAAGGGCACCTTAAGGCAGCCTTGTCAAGTGGTTATACAAGGTGAGCTCTCTGCTATGCATCGAAAATAAGCTCCAAGCTGCCTTTCCATAGGATGATTCTGCTATGTAAACTAGCAATAGCTAAGAAAGTAGAAGCTGGAGGTCAGACCAGAGAAAGGCGCAAGTTTATGGCCTAAAGGAAAAAAGTCACTTTTGGAACTAGCCTTAATCACGTGGTATGCTTATATAACTGAGGCTCAAATTACATAATGTGATATAAGTCACATGATCGTCTTGTTTTGCTTAGTAATATTACAGCTTTGACCAACAACTAACAATAACAAAAAAAAAATAAAAGATGGAAATATAAAGTAGCAAAAGGAACCACAAATGATTTGGATGTTGTTCGGATGTTATTAGTGACTTACAACTTCAAACTTCAAAGTTGTTCCTTACGGAGTACCAGCCTGGTCTATAACATGCTAATCGCGGCTCAACACCATGCAGAACCGCTCCAACGAAGCCCCTATGGACTTTGAGTGGCAGACAAGAGCTCCTGGAGATGCCACTTCGCCCTTCTACCAACTCGGCCTCAAGAATGATCAATCAAGTAAGCACGGTAGCTGGATAGGCGTGAATTAGAAAAGGTCGCTAACTTTTTCCATTAACTTCTTTAGATGGCCGTCGAACCTTTGCGTCCCCCATAAAACCCCAGACCCCAGCACCACGCGAGCCGTTGACCCAGACAACCCGCCTCGCGCAGCCCTCTTTTAATAATGTCAACCTCACCCGTGGCTCGTCTTTTACGACACCGCGCAAGTTAGAAGTGGATGTCTCCTCAGGAGCTGAAAACCTTTCATCTCCGGAGCATGCAGATAATGACGAGACCCCCGAACAACCGTCAAAGGCCACCCGCCGCAATTCCTTATTCAACCTCTATGGCATGTATGCTCCGGCTGCTCCAAGTTCTGGCCGTGGGGAAGTGCCACGCTCAAATAAGTTCCCGCATGCCCTGGCGAAGAAGGTCCAAAAGCGACGCAGACGAGATCGAGAGCTCAGACACGTCCGCCATTTCAGTGAAGACAGCAGTGATGACCGGCTGAGTAGCCGCGGGTTGGACCGGAAACCACAAAACGCACAACAGAACAACCAAGTTGAAAACACGCATCATATACCCTACCTTTCACGGCTCTTTACCTTTCTCGAAACTCACCCACATATTCCTCGAATACTGTCATACTACGCTCAATTCACATTTAACTTGATAATCGCCTTCTTGATATTATACGTCATTGTTGCTTTCTTACTTGCTATTAAACACGACGTCGAGATAGCTAGTGAGAGCCAGTCGGCGGATATCCTTGCAGAGATAGCCATATGTACTAAAAACTACGTCGAGAACCGTTGCGGTGACCCTGATGGGAGGAGACTACCTGCACTGGAAACGGTGTGCGATAACTGGGAGAGGTGTATGCATAGAGATCCTGCAAAAGTTGGCCGGGCAAGGGTATCCGCACAGACACTAGCGGAGATATTCAACGGTTTTATCGAACCCATTAGTTTCAAAGCAATGGTAGGAACCTCCCCGCACAGCCTTGTTTAAACACTAAAAATTTCCAAGGCTAACGGTGTACAGTTCTTCTTTATATTCTCCATAGCTCTCTGTGTCACAGTTTCTAACCTTACCTTCTCTTTCTTCCGCAATAAATCAAACAATCCACCTCCAATGCCGTCCGGTTATACAGGCTATACGGCCCCTCCTCACATGCCCACTCAGCAGTCCCACCTCAGCTACACATCTGGCCATTCGAGGCTAGAAATGGACAATCCATTCTTTAGTCACAACGCTCCCCAAGGTGTTTTTAGGGGTGACAAGGGCCCGGAAAGTCGGCCCCAAGGACAACTAGAAATGGCACCTTCCTCCAGCTATCCCTCTCACGACCACATGAGAACTCCAAGCCCAGTGAAGCAGAGGAAGTTTATGTGACCCCGTATCGCTCAAGCACCTCTCTTTTTTGGCACCCTGGCCATCAATGCCGTTACAGGGCTGTTATGTTCTTGTATATTTGGACATGGCTTTGTTAAAATTATCCAATAGCGCTGGGCGCTTTGACTAGTTATTATTTCCCCCCTTTAATATTCTACCTTTTGAGAACACTGAGATTTGGTTTCTTATCCCATGCATAACCATTCTTGATTTTAATTGACTCTATATCAGGGTTAGATTAGCGCAATGATTAACGAGATAAATAAAATATATACAAACACATGTCAATCTTCATCTCATCTGTTGAGTATCTGCCACTTGTATTTTCTATGTGTAAAGTACATAAAAATAGGCCATTATCCAACTAAGATATCCTTGATCTTAGTCCAAATGCTCTTCTTGGAGCTATCTTCCATAATATCTTCACCATACTCCCTTCTCCCACTCCAAATGTCCATCTCCTCTAATTTGACGATTTTAGTCTTCTTAGTGAACTTCCAGATAAGCACCAGTATAATGAATACGGGTAGAAGGATATAGTTGATAACGAAATCTTCGGCACTAAACGGGTTAAGGAAAGCTGTGTATCCCTGGAAGAAAACCAGAAATATGTTTGCTGCAAGAGCAAGATAGGTTCCCCAGGGGTAAAACATGGCTTGAAACGGTAACACAGTGACGTCTTCGCCTTGGATTGCGAGGGCCTGGCGGAAACGAATATGGGTTACGGCTATAACAGCCCAAACAATAAAAGTGCACACTTTTTGACATGTGTCAGTATAACGAGTAGATATTAGATAGGATTCCTAGCTCGCTTACCTCCGGATAGAGTTATGAGTGCAGAATATAGCTTTCCTGCACTAGAAGACAGGGAGAGGAACGATATACAAGCGACTAGATTGGTAAAAAGCAAGGCAACCCAAGGTACGCCGGCTCTGTTTGTTCGGCCCAGTATGGCGGGTGCCTTGCCTGTTCGCCCCATGTAAAGCATCGTACGGGAGGCCACGTATAGTGAGCTGTTACCAGCCGAGATAACGGAAATAACGATCAGGCCGTTGATCAAATGAGCAGCCGGGAGGATACCTGCATCGGAGAGTGCAATGGTGAGTGGAGACTGTGCCGTCTTGGAGCCGGAGGAAAGGAGACGTTTGTCATCATATGGTAGTAGGATACCGATGAAGAACATCATTCCTAATATCACGGTTCAGTTTTAATACTGCGCAGGATGCCATGATCGAGGTATACGAACCAACGTAGAAAATCAAAATACGCCAAAACACCTGGCGGATAGCAGTTGGAACGGCGGTTCGAGGATTTGCCGATTCACCCGCGGTGATACCGACCCTAGATCGAGTCAGTTACGATGCTTAGGGGAGCAATAATGCCAAAGTCATATCGTACATTTCAGTTCCCGCATACAGAGTCCCTGCAATTACAAATGTCTTTGCAACTCCGTTGATTGAATCGGCGAAAGCGCCAGGGTCCTTCCAGTACTTAAAGCCAATAGTTTTACCTCCAATACCACCAGCGCTGATACAAGTTGCCAGGATAAAGAATATGGTAAGGGAGATGACTTTAATCCTATGCACAGGTGTATATTAGCCGATACTGTAGGAGAAGATGTTAAGAAAAAAGGAGAAAATGGAGTTGCTTACAAGGCAAGCCAGAACTCAACCTCGCCGTATGTTAAAACTCCAAGATTCGACAAGGCGAGGAAAATGACCCAGAACATAAGAATCCATGCCCATTGGGGTACGACATCTGTCCAATAACCCATGACAAGAGACAGCGCATTGTATTCGTTTGACAGGACCTGCAGAGTATCAACAGTGATCCTACTGGCAAAGAGAAATAATAGTGGTCAAGAAAGGGAGGCACTGACGGTAACCCATAGGTACCAATAGGCCCAGCCAAGACCAAAAGCCAGTGAAGGATCAACAAAGCGAGCCGAATACTCTGTGAACGATCCTGATACAGGTATGAGAGTGGCCATTTCACCCAACGATTGCCTAAGAAAGTTCTTTAGCACCATATATATTCCAACTACTCCTCTAGCCATAACCACAGCGAGAAGCACTTACATTATGAAGAACACTAGAATCCCAACAAGTGTAAAGCTGATGATAATGCCGGCTGGGCCAGCAACATGCAGCGCATTTCCAGATCCAACGAGTAAACCGGGCCCAATGATGCCTGTTCCAAATTAAATATTAATCATCTGGGTGCTGTAGAAAGGCATTGGAAACATCACACACCTCCGATGGCAATCATCTGAAGATGTCTCGACTTCAGAGTCCGATGCAGCGGTGCATTCTGGGGAGTCTCATCTTGATCTCCGCTCTCCAGCAGCACAGGATCCCCCGGAGACTTCCCATGCGCGCTCGTAGGAATGATCACGTCTGCGCCATCGGAAGTGCTCTCAGCAATAGCCATCGTAGAAGCTCATACACTGTTTCTTCCACCCTCACAAAAATCGTCGGGGCAACAAAGGCCACGGCTGACCTCGAGCCAGTCAAATTCTAGAGCCCTCGGCCTGAAAGAGATTTTAAAAATGCAAGTGAAAAGGGAACGAACTCGAAGACGGCCCGACAGGCACAGGACTTGAGAGATGTCAAAATAAAAAGCCGAAGCCGAGCTCTTCTGTTACCCGACAGTTGCTCTCGTTCCAGCGGGGAAAGATACGAGAGAATGCTTTAGCTCCTCCACGGCCAGGGATCTTTAACACGCAACATGTCCGACACCACAAAGAAAATACCTGTGGCGGATGGCATCATCTCCGCCAAGTAAGATAAGCAAGAAACAGCAAACATTGGTTGAGAGTGGCTAGCGAGTTGTGGAGGATATGCTTGTAGCGCCAACTATATTAATACTCTGTAATAATAGCAGCTAAGGTTGTAGTTTAGTTTCTTCGCCTCTTTGGTCGATATCAAAAAAACGAACTAAGTTTCGTTGTTAAAGTTTATCTAGTTTAGAGCTGATTAGTCATGATAGCTTATATAAACTCTTACTAACTTTTTAGTTTCGCTGATGAGTTTCCCTTATATGTCAAAAATCTCCTCTAGGAAACATCATAAATGAACATCGCATCATCTCATCTCTTTGTTATCGGTTCCGCTGAGGGTGATGCCGGAACAAGCGTTCTCTGAGGCCCATGGAACCACCTCTTTGCTGATAAGAAATAATACAGCAGCGAGCCAACCCAGACACATCCGTTGATCACGACCGTGTAGTTCATATTGTCCGCTGTAGATGTGTCAATTCAGCGTCAGCATTGAACTTATGCTTACTTGAAGAGGAAGAGCAGGAGACACGGGCTGGACTTACGGCTCGGTGCAGGCCCGGCAGTTGGGAACATCGAAAGGGTGATTGAGAAAGCCAAATACACCAATGCGATAATGGCGATAGGGGTGCTGAGCCGGCCTGTATAGAACGAGCCTGGTTTAAACTTATCTTGGCCCCAGAAGATGCGGCAGAATATCGGTGTCGCCCATGCAACGCTATTCCCGGCAACAGTCAACGAGAATAGAGCGTTGGTAGCGGCGTTGTTAATCAGGCATAGTAAGCCTAGAATAACTGATGTGATGGTGACTCCCGCTACTGCACGCGCTGGCTGGTAGCGAAATCTTGTGCTGACGACTTTCAAGTAGTCTGAAAAAGGGAGAGCCCCGTCACGGGAAAAAGCCCAAGTTTGTCGAGATGCCGCTATGACCTGGATATCAGCCCTGTTAGTGATAATCTCGACACATGAGTACCCATTTTATGGTTGGAAAGGCCCCTTACAATGCTTAACCCCATGAAAAACTGGACTGTCGCCATCGTCACCATAAATCCTATGGCTGCATTCTTGCCCAAGGCATCGTAGTATATCTGGGTGCGAGTCAGTTTACATTGATATCCCGAGACAGAGTGTATACGGTGTACGGATCACGGATCAACTGACCTGGGCGATTGGTTGGCCGAATCGGCTCTCGAGGATTGCATGGGGATCAGTGCTCATACAAGCAGCGATTATGCAGAGAGACACAAATCCAAGGGACCAACAGGCACCGATAGCTCCGAGAATTCCATACGGGACAGCTTTGGCGGCATTCATGGCTTCTTCGCTCATGTGAATACAGGAATCAAATGCGCCAACCGACCAGATCGGTGAAAGCCATGCGAGCATAAACGCCCATCCGGCCGGCCACGTCGTGAGGTTATCTATGTGGCCGAAAACGTAGGCTGCAGAGTTGATACCCTCGACTGTTCGTGACCTTCCGATTGGCAAAGCGATGACTGTTGCCAGGACTAAACCAACATTAGCAACAATACAAGCCGTTTGTATACGATGCATTATGGGCGCGGCCAAGATAGCGAGGACCCCGTGGGTTACTATGGTAGCTGCGTAAACACCATATATCAGATTTCTTGAGGCCATCCATTCCCCGTCTCGGACGAAAGAGACAATAGCGAATACCATTAGCACAAAGCTATCTGTTTTTTGCGAAAGATACATTAGCACCGGGCTGAGGATCACCGCGATACCCCCGTCCACTCACAATCAACCGAGCATATACCACCGATGAGCCCAATGGTGTTGCTATAGCCGACAAGAAAACTAAGAGGGTTCTTCCACTTGGCAGCCGCAAAGTGGTGAGTCCACCAATACAACCCTCCGGATGTTGGCAATGCAGAGCCAAGGTCAGCCTATCGAAATTCAGCGATGATACACACAAAAGCAATATATATACGATAAAAGAGTTCCCTTTTAACGCACCAGAGCAGTCCCAACTATGAATATAAAAAAGCAGGCAGTGAACCAGCCCTATATAATAATGTACAGGGTTAGCCTTATCCCAAAGCTGGTGTTACCATAGAGAGGGACTTGTATCCTAAGGTTGTATTTTACATACCCAAACCATGGCTGCTGGCCCAGCAGATACTGAGAATGATAGTGTTGATGCGATCGATGGTAACAAGCCCATAATACTGAAAGCAATTGCAAACACCTGGAGCGTAGAGTAATGCCTGCGAAACTCCTGTTTATAGCCCATGGCAGCTAAGCACAACTCTGCCTTAGCACATTTACTGTGTTTTCTGCAAAGAGTGAACTATATCTCTGTTCTCTTCTGTCAACTCACCAAGCAGTTCTAGATCAAGGGCCTCTGCTAGATCGTTTCCTCCAAAAGGAGGCTCTTGCCCCGTCTCTCTGGTAGAGAGGCTACCTGGGGATCGATCCATGGTACTGGCAAACGTGAAGGGAAAAAAAAAAAAACAGAATAGTGGGCTGTCCGTCAAGCAGTTGAGTTGAAAATGCTTTTTCATGCAAGAAAGCAAGCTGACATGCCGGCTTTGGTCCCGCAAACAACCCAGCCAATGAGAAAAGATCTTAACTTTGGGCTAACCTTAAATTAATTTGGGTTGCGGCTCTATTTCACGTCTAAAACGAGTTTTAAAAGAAGGTATCTCGAATATCCACATCAAGTTGTTCTCTTCGATGCAAGGCGGCTTATTATGAAGGATTGCATGGTTATACATCCAGGTACCCGCTCTCGAGAATCTCGCGGACTGTCAGACGAGCGCTCGGGTCTGGGTTCAACACCTCAGCTAAGAATTGGATATCCTCACCCGCAATTCCATTTTCGACCATAGTATTCGCCCACATATATGCTTCATCCGGCTGAGCGGGAGGTAATAGTTTGGCGCATCGCTCATCGTCGGCGTAAAATGGAATAGATGCGAGGTCGAAATCGATTGCAAGCTTGTCACGGACTGCCTTTGATTTTTCTTTGAGTGTCCCAATTTGACCCGAATCGTACATTCCTGGCGACTTGAAGTCAACTTTAGCTTGCAACAACTGGGCCAACTATGAATTATATAAATTATTAGTGGGTAGTATATATATTCTTAGAACGTATGGACTGACAATTATCCCCCAGGACCAGACATCTGTACTCTGTGTCCACGGTTTCCCAAAGTGGACTTCGGGGCTGCGATATGTAAGAGAAGTGATCTCTCTACTGCATGGTTTGCTGACTATGGAACGAGTTAGAATTGTGCGTAGAAGAATAGAGTATCGACATGAAAATAGCCTTACTTGCATCGCAGTCTGCCAGTCTGACAATAATATCTCGCACATTTTCGTTCGGCTTGGAGGAATCAAGCCCTGCAACGGCAACATTCTCCATCTTTAAATCTGAACGTTTAACCTGTCAGCAACAGTGGAAGATTTATTTAGTCTTTCTTATTTTGTAAATACTTACCAGTGTACACCAAGCCTTTCATATGCACCGTAAATATGCCTAAGAGAACGCCCTTCATAACCCATTTGATTTCCGGTATAGTGAAGGGCCTTGTATGTCGAGCTCCCCATAGGGACTGCGGAAACGCCTCTAGAACCATCATTGGCCCACCAGGTTCTGATTCAGGTACATAGTCGACAAGCGGACGGATCATTGGATCATTGGCGAAAAGCCTTTGCATCTCTAGCTCGTGTTTGAAGGCCGCGAGTGACCATGCATCGTCACTTCTAGTATCCGTGGGAGGTTGCTTGACAACATATTCAGCATCATTGGAAACATCTCGAGCAAGCCACACATTGGGCGTTTTGCCCGGGATTTGAGCCCCAAGCGGACGAGTGAGTCGGTAGCGAGTACCACTCTCCCGACGACAGATCAGTCCAAGGGCTGACATTCGAGAGTATACGGCATAAGGAACTTTAAAGGGCAAAAACGGAGTGGGTTTTAGTCGAGGCTGTAAAGCAAGAGGCCGCCCAGAAAGTCGAGAGAGTGTTCGCATGCCGATTGGATATAGCAAGAATGGTTTGGTCAATGTAAGATACTTGAGAAAGATTTTGTTCTCATACGCTGGATAGTAACTAAAAGATTGTACAATCTCACGCATCAGTTACTGACAGCATCAATTTAAACAGACCGACATTTAAATCATAGCTAACTAGTTAACTTGAAAAAAAAAAAGGCCTGCTGTGCTGGTTGACTGCCCGAAGTTCTATGAATGATCATATAATATTTAAAACTGTAACTTCAGTAGCAACAATTGGAGAATGAAATTTCGGGACCCAAACCCCTGCTCTAAAATGCTCAGCTGGTCAAGTAAGTCATGTTGCATTTTATGAATCAGCGTAAGTGTGGACTTTAAAGATCCGGTCTCTTGAATGTACGCTAATACCCAGCTTTTTACTTCCAAGGGCAACCCATCTGCGCCTTTATGCTGCAAGACGCCCTGAATTGCCTTTTGATGAGCACCCGGGTGCTGAAGAGTGTATATTAAAGGGAGAGACATTTTCCCTTCGTCAAGATCTTCACAAAAACCTTTGAATTTAGTGTACTGTTATTGTTAGCTTAACTACCGTATGTATCGATATACTAACGTGGACGTGAATACCTCTTTAGAAGCAAGATTTTGGTAATCATCTCGGATCTGGTAATACCGACCGAGAAGAGTCACGAATTTACTGAAGTCGACGCTTGGGCGGTGCGATGTTAGAAGTAGCGTCAGTAAAACCGTATGGAAACGCTTACTTGGGGGCAGCGGATTCAGCTTGCATAAGTCGAACACATAGCCGGAATAGAGCTCCGGTTTCTATGACTTGTCAGGTATGGTATAATGATTTTGTTGTGGGTTTCTCTTGAAAGAACGCTTACTGTTATCAATCATCATCATATATTCCTCAACCGTTGGGCAACAAGAGTGGTATTTCCAATGCAAATCGGAAGCCTGGCCGCAGAAAGAATTCTGTACTTCATCTATAAAATGATCAGTATTCACCTGTAAAGCCTTAGATTCCTCGTGGGCTTACCAATATAAATGGCGGAGGCAGCTGCGTTACTGAGATTGCTTAGCTCCGCAAATGTATTGACAAAGACATAGTTGGCCGAGTTTATAGTTTGTGCGGCGCCATATATCAAGTGCGTAGACGGTTTGCCGCGCCGAAGCTTAGAATTATCTTCAATGTCGTCGAGCCTAATGTTTAAATCAGAAATGTTGAAATGATATCCTGTGCAGGGAAGGCTTGTTTCACATTAGAGACGCATGATGTAGCATGTCGGCAATCTTTTTGATTGTTGACAAGATGGGCTGGGGTATTTTCAGCCATAAATTAAGGGCGTCAATCAACGCAGCTAGGGTGTTCTTTGATGGTAATGAGGCGATGTACTTGTATGGAGCGAGCACAATCTACCATAGTTAATACGCTGATAATGCTGAGAAGAATAAACTTACATCATCTGAGGGTTTGATAATCTCGTTGAGTGTATGGGGTGCTCCCTGATCTTTGAGGGTAGAATTAGTTCTATTCTCATGGACATCATTGGCGTCACTGGTATTAGTATTCTTAGCATTAACGTTATCAATGCCGCTGTTAATAGCGAAAGTGGCACTCTTGTCGGTCAAAGGCGAAGATGACTGGCATGGAACGCTGTCAGCCGTCTCATATTGAAATTCCCCGCCAACTAGAACGCACTCTGGCTGATTTAAACCAGCTTTAGTTGGATAACGGCGGGCAAAGATGCTCCAGAACTCCGAACCTGAAGCCGCATGCTGCGTTGCCGTTATATATTTACGGTGAGTTTCAGTAAGCCCTTCATCCCGCTCAATTTTTTGAAGGAGCGCTAGGTGTTTCTCTTGCAAGAAAACATATTCTTCGCGTAGCTTAGCAAGGGCTTCGGGCTCAGAGCAATTATACTGTCGCATCAGAATAGAAACAGCGTTCAACGGCTCCTTGGAGTGCTTCTTTTCGATGTGATGCTTGATTTCCTTTGGCCAGCTGTAGTAGTCATCGACCAGAGCAGCTGAAGTCAGGGCCAGGTTGACAACCTCAGAATACTTTGCCTTCTCTTCCCTTGTCAAGTGGATACCAAGGCCGAAGCACCACATGTCTAGAAACATACTACATTTTGATGTTAGACCTGTCGAGGACAACGGACTGGGGAGGAAGACCTTACTCGGCACGAATGTTGCTGTGGCGGAGAGGGGTATACTCTTCCAATGTTTGTACTCTAGAGGGAGGCAAAGTGGACATGTCTAGATCATTACTGTATGAAGCCAGAAGATTCATGGCGAGTTCTCGGTCCATCTCCATCATCTCGACCAAGATCCTTGCTTCGAGCTGTTTGGCGAACGAGACCGTGTTTTCGACCTCAGCTGCAGCATAGTAGTCTAGACAGTAATGAGCTGAGAGCCAGAACCTAGTTGGTAGGTGTAAATACCATCCTTGAGGGCTGCAAAATCCACAAATTCCGCCAGTACAGGCAGCCTTTCTGGTAAACATCCGGGGATAATAAAAGCCACAGTGTGAACCGGGCCTAACAGTGGAAAAGTGTCAATGGTCTTTGCATCCAGTTGGACATTTAGGGTAGCCTTGAACTCTTCCTTGAGCCTAGAAGACCTGTCTAGGCAGAGAGAATGATTGGCGTGGACGAGTACAGGGAAGCGAGTCAAAGCCTTTGACTGCTTGATGATATCTTCGGGGATTGGTACCGCAAAGGACGTCATTGTAGAGGTGACATCTAGCAAACTAGATGATAAATATATGTCGTAAGGCCCCTGGTAGCGACAACGATGGAGAAAGACAGACTCCTTATAAGGGGCTTCTAAGTAGTTATGTCAACCCTGGTGAGATGAAAAGAGTGCCCCTCACTGAGTGCTTTCGCGTATAACTAACGGCTAGCCCATCACATCTGAACAAGCCAGACAACGGGAAAGGATCCTTTGTCGGTTTCTTGCATCTCAGGTTGACTATCGTATGCTCGTGCTCCGGATATCTCTTATATCATCCCCTAAAACCGTTCGAGGAGCGACAGAAACATCCTTTCGAGTCATGTTCTTGTCACTGAAAAGGCCACAGCTGGATGCCCCTAACATCAAGTTTAAGGTGGTATGGTCTAGTGGTATGACGTGGCATTGTGGCTGCCCCAGCCTGGGTTCGATTCCCAGTACCGCCAACGCTCTAAGGAGTTTCTTTTTTTCCTCCCGTCGTTCATTTTTTTTTTTTTTTTTTATTTTCTTCAAATAATAATAATAAGTGAGATATAACTCTACTGTGTATAGATCTATCTGTCTAGATGCAAGATAATCTGGATGTCGTATTCTTGAAATCCGCCGACACGCGACCATAAAGGCCGTCATCAACAAGGAGGCTAAACCCAGTCATGGCCATGGCCTTTCCAGCCTTGATTGCTCTGTCGTTAGCGATTTGGGTTGCTGCTGCTGCTTCGAAGCCGCGAGTGTGCACATTGACGCTTTTATCGGTAGGAATCCCGATATATGCATGGAGAGCAGGCAGTTCGTGGGAGACGTTTCCTTGGTCGGTTGAGCCGGCCATCCTCTCATCCTCGGATTCCAGCACCTTCTCTCCCTGGAGCCACATGTCTTTCTGAAAAGCGCTACAGAGAGGCTTGTTGACGCGGAAATCAGCATAGATGGGGTCCTGCTCGAGGCTGATCTTGCAGCCGGTGGCCATGGCTCCGGCTTCAAGGCATTTACACACGCGTTCCCCGAGCCGTTTGGTTGCCTCAACGGTAGGGCTCCTGACGGTGTACCCGATCTTTGTGTGTTCCGGGATTGCGTTGGTAATCTTTGGAGCTTGCATGATGGCTCCGTGGATTCTTTCTTCGGGCCGTATCTGCTGTCGTAGCATGGATACGTTGTTGTACGATGCCACAACTGCGTCCAGGGCGTTGGTTCCCTCCCAGGGGCTTGCTGCAGCATGCGCGCTGACACCCTCATACGTGCACATGATGGTATAGCTTGCCAGCGAGGTCGTTCCCCCGGAGCCAATCGCACCGTCTTTGAGGTATTTATCGTCTGACATCGGGTGTCTAAGAGAATGAAGTTTTGAACAATGCATCGCTTTGAATATCTATATCTCAAGCAGTCAGAGACACAGAACGGGGTAATTTCTTACATCATCAAAGATACGTCTGGGAGGGTGTAGGCTCCAGCGTTGAGCAGATCGATCTTCCCACCGCCAGCTTCCTCTGCCGGGGTCCCGAGCAGCTGGGCTCTGCCTTTGATGCCAAACTTCTTGATGGCGTAGACAAGCGCAACAAACGCCGTGACACTCGCAGTGGAGATGAGGTTGTGCCCACAGGCGTGTCCCAACCTGGGCAGAGCATCATACTCGGCGTTAAAGTTGATACACCGTCCGGGTCCCTCTCCGGCCAGGACTTCAAAGGCCGTTTCTAGGCCGTATGCATGGCGTGTCGGTTTGAACCCTAGTTCTTCGAGAAAGTCGCAGATGGCATCATGGGCGTGGTGCTCCTTGTAGGCGGTCTCGGGGTGGTCGTGTATCTTTGTAGCTACCGTTAGTTCTCTAAGTTCTGTTCCCGATATAGTTATGTTCCATGCTTACGGTCTTGTTTAAAACATGCAGGCGCCCCGAGAGGCTGGCGATGTATGAATTGATAGCTTCCAACAGCTCTTCTGGCGTGTGTCTGCCCACTCGTTTCGTGGTCATTTTCACTTGCAGGACATGGAATCGGCGAGAATCTCTATGATGTAGTTTATTAAAAACACAGCCATAGTCGGTTAACTAGCTCTCTACCCCAAACCCTTAGTCATGTATCGATGCCCTCATAGGGACATCATGTTACATCGCGTTTCAGGATGTCGACCGAGGTAACTACATAGTGCGGTGTGTATGTACAGGCTATGTACGGAGTACTACTATGTATGTATATAAACTAACGGCCGTTGGTCGGGAAGTCCATATGGCGACTTACATACACAACGTCGGACAGCCAATTGCGGCAAAGGCATTTCAAATAGCCCCTTATTGTATAGATGATGCTTTATACACCTTACCTAAGCTACTTTTCTAATAATAGAGGATTATATAATAAATATTACATAAGAAACGGCCCTTGCATGATCTTACGTAAGTTGGTCAAACGTCATCGCAGCTTAAGGCTCTACTCCGTACATAGCATATGTATACAACCTGTTGATACTATCCTGCTGCTGGAAGTCTTTCTGTTGTTGTCATCATATTTGCAAGCCTTCCCTCTTCGTCTTCTTTCCCATCTAGCCAGCATGCCTCGTTCAAGGAACGTATGGATTTCGCTTGACTCTGACCCCGACGTTATCAGAGGCGGCTTAAATGCATCTGATACAATAACGAATGCGCAGTTCCTTGCCCTTCTTCGGATATTGTTTCATGCTCCAGGAGGTTTTAATGCCTGCAAAGAGGGTTCGAGTCTCCCTGTCCGGCAAAACGATGAAGTTCTTCCTCACGGTCACTATATCCTCTCTCCTACTACCCCAGGCCAGGTACTCGAGGTAACCAATGATCGATACTACCCCCGGACATTGTCGAGGTCTAGCTCTTGCCGAGATGCTACATTTGTGCGAGATGTGAGACGTCGTGATAGGGGCTGTATGGTCACCGGGGCTATAGCTATGGATGCTGAAGACGATTATTGGTCTGGGTTTGAGGCCGCTCATATATTTCCCCTCGCGTTAAGTGAATTGTTTTCGTCATTTGACTTTCCAACAGTTATCCCTAATGAAAGAGGCATCAATGCCCCGAACAATGGTATTCTTCTTCGTGCTGATGTTCATCAGCTATGGGATAGCTATGCGATAGCTGTTAACCCAAATGATGGCTTTCGTATTCAAAGCTTCCGAGGAAGTTCTCACCAATATCATAACACAGTCCTCCAGCCTGCCTGTCGCCACCCTGAGGACCCTCACCGTGTTATCGATGCTCTACTTACTTGGCACTTTAAGCAGGCCGTGCTCTACAATATGCGCGGCGCTGGAGAACCAAGTTTTGAGTTCGATTTCCCTCCCGGGACCGATATGGTGGGCCTCATTCGAGAAGGGCCACTGCCTGCTGAGAGGATGGAGGCAGAGCTGTTCGGGCGTCTGTATGGGCTGACTTGATTCACCGGCAGATGACAAATTGTTCCCTAGTGAGCGCCTTCTCCAGTGTGCTGTCGTCCAGCCGGCAATGTCCATCCCTGCCAGAATATAGCTGGTTCCCCATTTGCTCATTTCCATATGAGCCAGAGCTTATCGGGTGTAATGGGTTCTGAGATCCCCGTGAGCCCCGGGACCCTCCTTCGCTGCTACAGGGGATATGAGCTGTTCGAGTGGCATCAACATAAGTCTTCCTCGATTGGTTGCGGTCAAACTTGAGGCTCGGAATATATTTAGCGGCGAGAGGTCGGTAAAATGGCAAACAAGCGTTTATTGCGCCCAACTCAACCTCCAGGCCACCGAAAGTTACATCCTTGACAACGGTATAAGAATAGTCATTAACCGCCAGGCTCAAGACAGCGTACACTCGAAGGCCCGAGAAAATGCAAACACTAGTAGTCATGGAATCAGTGGCAGGAAGCAGCGAAAAGAAAGATATTGTCCAACTTACAACAAACCGACGGCGAATATACTACAGAGTGCCAACCTCTTGGTCCTATTCATCTGCAGATTCCAAAGCACGGGTATCGGGAGAAGATATATGGACAAGTCGATGATCAAGTTGGTCACAGCCACGGCTAGGTACGCCTTGGTCGCGTTGCCACAGCTTCCGGCTTCAGCTTTATCCCAAGTGTAGCTTAGGGGATGACAGAGCAAGAATGGCTCCAAAACACCAGCCAGGAAGAGCGCAATGGTGAGGGCGCTCTCAATATAAACGGCAATTCTCATTGATAGTTTCGAGCCGAAGATCTTGTGGTAGAAGGAGAGGATAGAAAGCTTTGTGAACGTTGTGGCCGTGGACCAGATGACTGGTCCGACTATAAATGTCTAACATGTATTGCCGGGTTAACCAGTATTCCATAAACTGCGGTTGCATAGAGATAACCAGAAGCAAATGGTACCTTTAGTAGTAGTATAAGCTGGGCTCTGTTTGCTTGGGACATATGCAGCCCTGCGCCGCCCACCACGGCAACTGTATGGGTTGAACGTTAGCCATCATGCGTCGCCTATTGTGTAATTATGATTAATCGAGCAAGGTTGGACCTACTTATAATAGCCAGAGCTGCCGTAGCAATAGTAAAGATCTACGGTGGTTATTTGTAGATACTGTCAGCCATCTTGTGATGAGGTAGGTGGACTCGCGATATCATCCATAGAACGACCATACCAGTGCTGGGACTATTAAATAATCACTCAAATAGTAATTCCTGCCAATAAGGCTGATGGCGTAGAATCTTAGGATCACAGCGATGATGGCGAGAATGGTGAATGTAGTGTTGATGACTATGAGGAGGATCCCGCCAGCCGGGAGAGCCATATTGGACAGCTGATGGCAAATCGTTCACCTTAGTGATAATTATATAGCCAGAGAGTTGATTGAAGTAAAGCCAGATAATAGCCTGTGTGCGACCTTGGTCTACTCTCCTAGCCAGTAGACGTTGAGTATCCCGTCGTATAGAGGTATAATAAGACAGACAGAGAGTCGAGCATTTCCACCTGTGCCCTGTATGAGAACAACCAAGCTTGATTTCGTGAAGACAAGCAATAATCTAGCAGCAGCGGATTGATCATCTCTATATTCAAAGGAAGAAATGTGGCTCGTGGTATGATGTATATATATACACACTATATCAAACCGACTTCTTCCATGGTTCATAGTCAAAAAGTAGATTTAGCATTTACTTTTCTTATACTTTCTTTTCTTTCTTCTAGACAAAGAGAGACCTTCACAGTCCTTGGAGGTGTCTAGTACCTGTGGCGCAAGGCAGAAGTTGGAGCGGGAGAGAGTCCTCTATACATAGTCAAGCGGGAATCCTTAGCTAGGCCAGACATCCCTTCGACTCCGGCCTTGAACAGAAAACATCTTCAGGTCCAGATCAAGCTGACAGGACAGAAGGCAAAGTAGCTTCGTCCTGACACCGACTGCACGGAGAATTCCGGGGCGCAAGGAGTTGGAAGTTCTTCGTCATCCATATCATCGATATATCTCGCCTCGGGACGTAAGTCATCTGGTCGTCGTCTATACATCGTTTCAACAGGCCAAAGAAGCGGGTTAGCCTTTCGTCCGTAAGCCATCGACGCTCTTCTTCTTTGTCCTTTTTCCCATGGTGTTTTGGACAGCTTCGTATAGTTAGTTGTAAGAAGGTTAGACTTCTAGCCAGTTGAAAAACTCTGCAAGCTAAGAATAATAGCTAACTGATCAAGTTAACTGCTGCGATGAAGACTGTTCGTCTCGCCATCCCCCGTCGTCACCTTCTACCGGTTAACGGTTCCCGAGGTAGCTTTTTCATCTGACAAGACATAATGTGATGGAGCTTCGGAACAAAGGTATTCATCACAGGCCAGTCTCTGGCGGTGGCAACGGCCAACCCAGGAGGTCATTCGTTGCTCGCCATAGTTTGAAGCTCTCCGACTCGCCGAAGCTCTTTGAGCTTTCTCGATATCGGAGATGGCAAAGCTGCATGGCGACCGTTGCAAGCTGGCAGAGCCTTTGTTTATAACGGCTTTGTTGATAGCGTTTGGTTGGTGGCTGCCTGTTGGGAAGTTATTGGAAGTTGAAGAAACATTCTGGGCATAAACCAAGTAATTATGTGATGATAGTTATTATATACTGCCACAGCTGACGGCCAGCTCGAGCTATTGACCTTGACCAGCCAGTTTGCTCAATGCATCCCCCGAGACACACATCCCCAGCCACTCCTCCTTCGGTGCTGCTCCAATGGACTTGTAGAACTTGATGCTGGGCTCATTCCACTTTAAAACGGACCACTCAAGTCTTTTCCCTCCGATCCGAATGACCTCTTCTGCCAGCGTTCGCAGTAACTTGAAGCCGTATCCCTTGCCTCGATAGGCCGGCTGGACGTATAGGTCCTCCAGGTAGACGCCTGGTGCTGACCTCCAGGTCGAGTAGTTGTAGAAAAAGAGGGCCATCCCTACGGGCTTGGGACTGCCGCCCGCTGCTGTTGCTGGCGGGGTGATGAGGAACGTATATACAGAGCCTCGCTTGGGCGAGTCTGCGAACGAAAGGGTCTCCTTCAGAGAAGAGAGAGTAGCCTGGACCTCGTGCTGCGCCTTTTCGTACTCAGCCAGCTCGTTGATGAACTGGAGGATCATAGGGACATCTGTTTGACGGGTTCAAACAAGTTAGAACAGAGTTAATCTTCTTTTTCACTTCTCTAGGTCGAGCCATTGGAAAATCTGGGGTAAATCGTACCATCCTCTGTTGCCAGTCTTGTGGTCGGTTGGCCGGACATGGTAGTTGCTGTACTATATATATATTAACCGATTGCTTCTTGTCTAATATAGGGATGAGTTAAACATTTACTCGACAAGAGTCAAGGTATTAGTTATATATACCTTTTTTTTTCCCGTGTATAGTGGCAAACGCCCTTTATTGGCAAAATACTTCACGCCCTTTGACGGGCGAACCCGAGGTTCGGTAGATATCGTGTTGACCGTATAGCTATACTGAGAGTACGTATGTCGTATTAATTCATCGAATGAGAGGCTAAATTACAAGGCTACATTTCATCGTGATGTTATGGCAGACATCCATTTTTGCTCGTCCGTCCTGCAAGCAGAGCAAGCAACTTAGTATATAGATGATCTTAAAGGCTTCGGCTCTGGAGACGGGTCAGCACTTACGGGTCAAAATGGAGCAACATCCCTAGAACGGGGATCAGTTGCTTCTGGTGATTCCTGTCTTTCTGCTCTAAGAACTGTAGTAGGACGTTCTTGAGATAAACGTAGTCAATCGAATTGGCACCAATGAGGCTCGGCGTCTGGTTGCGTGAGATTGAACCGTTTCTACTACTGTTGGTTCCTGGAGGCGGAGAGGTAACGCCACGCTGCCTGGCAGATTCAAGAGAGGAGCGTGGCGACCTGTTACCCGAGTCAAGTCCGCGCTTGTTTGGCAACTGTGAAGCCTTTAGGTCGCTAGCCAAAGATTTGTTTGTTCGCTTGAGTTTCTCGAGGCGCTGGTTGGTTTCCTCGATGGATCGCCGAAGGGCTGTCTTTTCCTTTTCTAGGTCCTTGACTTGTCGCTCGCTCTCATCAAGCGCATCTCGTAGATGTGACATGGCTTCCTTAACCTCGACAAGCTCCTGGCTCGAGCGCTCAAGCTGGGATTCCAACTCACCTCGCCGTCGTTTCCATTCCCTTTGTGCATGCTCTACCTCGTCTTTGTCTTCCTCGACTCTTCTCAGCGCTTTCTCGGCATCCCGTGCTTTTGTCTTTAGCTCCTCTATTTCTCTAGCTCTTCTTCGGTTGGCCGAGTTCGCTTCATCCTCCGCTCGGTCCCGTTCTTCGATTACTCCTTCAAGTCTCTCTTTGTACTCTCGAACTTTGATGTCTGCTTTGATCTCGATGTCAGATAACAGCCGTCTCATCGTTTCCCCTTCACGTGAGCGTTCGGATAAAAGGCGATGCGCATCGGCAACCTCTTCTTCTAGGCTCTCGCATCTTTCGGTTGTCTCTTTTACCTGCATCGCCATTTCTGATGCCTGATCCCGCATGCTGCTCATCAAGCTCTGAGCACTGGAATACTGGGCAGTCTTGAGCTTGATGTCGTCCCGTAACCGTTCAATGTCCCTGGTGAGCTGAGATACCTGCCCTTCAACCTCACGGAGCTTTGATTGCGATGCTTGAAGCTCATCCTCGGTTTTTGAAAGTTCTCGTAGAGTTTTCTCGTTTGCCTCAATTGCTTCTTGCTTTTTCCCCTCGGAATAGCGCAGATCGGCTTGCCCTACCTCTAGAGCTTGCTCTGCCTTTAGTCTACCGTTAGTCTCCTGGCTGATCTTCTGACGAAGTGTTTTCACTTCTGAATCCTTCTCTTCAATCGAGGATTGCAGTTTCTTCCATTCCAATCGTAGATCCTCATGCTTCTGCTCCAGATCTGATACCTGTGACGTCTTTACTTTTAGTTCCTCTTTCACTGTCTTGAGCTCTGCCGACTCTGCTCGTAGAGAGCGTAGTTCAGGTTGTATCTTTTGCAAGGACTCTCTGAGATCGGTAAGATCCTTAAACCTAGTTGCCGCGAGCTGTTGGGCAGCGTTCAGGTCCGTCTCCAGGGTCAGTGCTTTCGATTTCAGGTCCTCGAATTCCACCGATAAGTCCTTATGAGCTTTCTCAGCTTCGGAAGACTGCGTAGAGCTTAAGCGGAGGGCGGTTAATTCTTTCTCAGAATCGGTAACGCGCTGCTCAAGGGCAGATTTATCGGCGAGCAGTTCCTTAACCTTATCCTTAGCCTCAACATGGTCCTGCCCAAGGCTTACTACTTCATCCTGCAGAGTTTCGATCTCCTCTCGCAGGTTCTCCTCTCCTCTAAGCTTTGAGTAGAGGCGATCAATTGCAGCATCCTTCTCCGCAATATCTACCTCGAGCTTTTGAACTTTGAGTTCCAGGTCTCCAATCACATCAGAGCTTGGTGGTAGAGTGTTGCTGTTTGATGCTTCTGCAGCTTCCTCCGGCTCCTGCCTGGTCACTTTTTTCTTCTTCTTATTCTTCTTCTTTGATCCTGCCGTTGCAGTAGTAGCAGGCGGGGCGCTGGCGTCAATTGTGGGTTTCGTAGAATCCATAGCTACGATGCTCTCTTTCACCTCTGTGAAATTAGCAGGTTCCCCTTGGGAAATTCGACACCTGACAGATTTCCATGTGGTATTGTCCTCGAGGCCGCTGTCTATAAAGTCAACAACAGCACTGAGCGACCTTGTTTCCTCCTCCTTAGCAGATAGCTCCGCTTTTAATGATGACACGGTATCTTCGGCATCTTTTAGTTGCATCTTCAAATTCGTTACAACCCCTTGTAGTATTTCCAATCGCTTGCCATTTTCATCCGCTTTATTCTGCTCTTGAGTGCGCCTGTCCGCTTTTATCTGGTTGATTTCTCCTTCTTTCTCTTTTATCTGGGACCTTAGGCCATCCATTTCAGCGCTAGACTTGTCAAGTTCCGAGGAAGCTGTCTCCAGTTTTGACTTGAGAGATTTAACTTGATCCTTGAGGGATGATTCCTGGCTGGCAAACTGAGCTTCTTGACGTTCCTTGTTCTCGCGCAGTCCACTCAGCTCGCGTGTAGCAGACTCCAAGCTGTGAACCATACCCTCGGTTGATTCACGAGCCACTGCGAGATCATTCATCAGAGTCTCTATTTGAGACTTTAGACCAGTGATCTCATTATCCCGTGCCTTAAGTTCTGACTCTAGCCGTGGGATCTCGTTGTCAAAAGAAAAGAATTCTTCAGCCTCCTCGGCTGGTGGCGGCGAGGTAATTGGTTTTGTCTTTGGAGAAAATATGGAAAGGCCAGGTATAGAAGTTGCTATGGATGTCATTGAAGGCGTTGGTGACTTTTGAGTATTTTCTGAAGTCTCGTCCTTGGGTAAAGTAATAGGTGGGGGATTCAGCGCAGCCTTTCCTTGTCGCTGTTCATTATCCTTCGTCTGCGAGTCTCCGGTCGCATTCTTTCCGTCTTTTAACTTGGAAACTTCATCCCATGCCTCCTTCGCTGACTTCTCGGCGGATTCCAGCTTGGTCTTAAAGTCATCACGCTCTGACGATACTCGCTTTAATTCTTCTACTACCATGTCACCCTTTAACGAAATTTGATTGAGGTATTCAGTCAAAGAGCGAGGATCAGTAATGGAGGTAAGGGGTGTGTTTTCACGAAGAGCCGTTTCAAACGGTTCGATTGTAAGGACTCGTGCATGCGCCGTTCGATAAGCCTTGAGCAATTCTTCGTATGACAGTTAGATCAAAGGAGCGATAAATCGGAGGTAGAACAGCTACACAAACCTTGGTACCTGGATTCCAACTTATCCAGTCTTCGCAGCCTGACTCGAACATCAGTTGGCAATTCATGCGAGGGTCCATCTTTTGATGTAGCCGTAGCTGTCTCCTTTGCATCTGACTTGGTCTGTCCAGGGCCAGATGCAGGTTGATCTGACCCTTGACCAGACGATGCTGCCTCCGTCACCGGCTCATCGTCTCCAACAACGGTCTCTCCATCAAACTCTGATGGGTCTGGCCCTCGAGATGGAACCCCAGCGCTATCTTGTTTTACCCGGCCGGTACGTTGGGACGGGGACGAGTTGTTAGATTTCCGGGCTCCTGAATTCGAGCGTGAAAGGGCTTCCTGGCTCGCTCGTTGCCGGGCTTGTTCTTCGGCTATCCTGGCATCAATGGCTCCGCGGATACGCTATAATTGAAATGTCAATGTTAAGTCCAGTCACCAAGTCGCAGTAGCATTGGCTCACCTGGAACATCGCGATCGATTGCCTCAAAAAGTGGCCTTCTTCAGATTATCCAACTGGCAGTAGTGTACGGAGCACCCTGAAAGGAAGAAACCACCTGCGTAACTGCTATAGAGCTGTATAGATTGTAGTAGCTGTTTGGGTCCGTTTGAGCATCGGTAGTCCCTGATGGTTATATAGGCGAAACACTGTTCCCTGATCCTATGCAAATGAAAGCCCTGGAGCTCTAGTATGCTCTGTAACCTGGTAGCCCAACGGTTTATATACTAAGAAGACTTGGTTGTGGTATATATCTTCCATTAACTTGCTTCCTTTTGACAAACCAAGTTAATGGCCGTGCTTAGTCAGCATGCTCAACTGGCGGTGTTTTCGCTTTTGGTGACTTCAGCTTAGCAACATCGAACTTCGTAGAGCAAGGAGATGCTGGAAGAGATGAAGTAGTGCTGGTTGAGTGCATGAAATGCTGATATGAAGAAGCACTCCTTATACTGAATTACCATGGTGTCCTTCTGGCCATGGAGAGTAAGCTTGTCCCTTGATACATTCGCCCCCTGATGTGCAGCAACGAGCTAACGGAATGTTAATAGGGGGCGGATAACTCTCCAGCGTCCTTTGAGAAGACACTCGCGGGTCTGTCTGAAAAGATCGCACAGTCGAACGGTAGCTTGGAACTCTACAGACAACGTGCTCGTCGATTTAAGGCCCTTTGGTCACTATATACCACCTTTGCATACATATTGTATGCACTCATTGCGGTACTGGTGCTTGGTTGGGAGCAGTGGGGTCCGGTAGAGTACACAGCTCTATCAGGTAGCCCAGTAGTGTATGTTACTTTATCACCTTTCTTTCTCCTAGTGTACATGCCTGATATATTATTTTTTGTAGAATATATACAGTCCGGAGGATAGGCGCAGCCTTCTACCAGTATCGTATCACCAAAACCCAGAAATACCTTGAAGAACTGCAGAAGCAACGTGATGGAACTATTGAAAAGCTGAAAGAGGCCACAAAATATAATTCCACATTGCAGCTACTCGAAAAATATGGTGCACAGCCTCCCAAATCTCTACCCGCCCAGGAGGACGTTGATGACATGGAAGGGGGGAATCGACATGGAGGCACGAAACGCAAAGTCCCCCGTTCTCGAGCTTCCCTCCCGTTCCCCGGAGCAACAACTAGAATGACCCCGCCGCCCACAGCTAATATCCCACGAGCACCATTCGGGGGTTCTCTACCTTCCAGTCCAATGAACCAGGGCCAAAACCGGCAACCAGCTGGTATTTCATCAAGCCCACCAAGCCCTTCTGGATTACATGTTGCCCAGAGTCAACAGCGGCAACCACATGATGAGCCTGGTTTTCACCCCAGTGCCTTTCCAATTACCCAGCATATTGAACCCCGCCAGCCCCAGTGGTATGACCGGATACTTGACGTTCTCCTTGGTGAGGACGAAACGCTCCCTAAGAACCGGCTGGCGCTAATATGTGTTCACTGTCGCCTGGTCAACGGACAGGCTGCACCTGGTATACACACCCTGGAAGAGGTCGGGCGATGGCGCTGTGTTGGGTGTGGGGGTTGGAACGGCGAGGAGAATAAGGCAACTACGCACGATGAAGGGCTGCTGAAAACCCACAGCCGTAGCCGGAGTAGAAGCGTGCCTCGCGCACCACCACAACCGGTGGTGGTGGTAGAGCCCTCAACCCCGACAGACGTGGATGGCGCAGGGCAGAATACTATGGTTCGTAAAGGTAGTATCGGCAGTGAGGCACACGAGGAGGGAAAATTGTCGGCAGATGAGGACGTGGAATGGAGCAGTGACGCAGAGCTCGAAGCATCACAAAAAGATTCATCAGATATTAAAGACGAGCAATCTAGCTGATTTATGATGTGCTCTCCGGAAAAAAAAAAAAAAAATAAATAAAAAAATAAAAACATTATTACTGGCATGGAGGTCGGAGTTTTGCTGGAATATCTTTTTGAACTACTGTATATACTAACCAATTACCCTTGCCGTCGAATAGTTTCTGCTGAAACCCCATAACTACTGTTGCGCTATACGCACTAAAGAGATGATAGAGAGTCAATGGCGTAGTGTTTTCTTAATGCTAAGGTGCACACATGGTAATAAGTTTGAAGCTAATAGGGGGTATCTTGACAGGTGCATGAAGGTATTAAAAAAAAAAAAAAGACCACCGTCTTGACTATATAGAAAGGACAGAAATTAGAGACCTTTCAGGTATGAAGATATCTCTAGACCTCCGGTGTCTCTGCCGTCTTCATAATTTTAGATGCTCGCTCGTCTTGGTGCCATGGTTCTTCGCATATTTTTCTTCTCTTCGGTCTCCTCTGGCATCGGCAGTGCCCCTTCTTTCCTAAGTTTTTCTAGGAATTCTTTTCCATACTGGTAACCGACTTGGTAGATTTCGTCAAACTTGCCAAACTCCAGTGTCCCGTACCCGTCAATTGGCGGACGCATATACAGACATCCAGGGGTATTTTTTGCACGTTCAAGTGCGTCTACTGACGACACGTAGGCAAGTCGTGCTTGGATCTCAGATAACGTGGGTGGATTAGGAACGCTCGTGAATGGATTCCACCGGTTGAGTAGCGTCCAAAATCCAGAGAGCGAATCACCGTATGCTTGTGGTGTGTTGTCATCGATAGCTCCCACATCAACGGCAAATATAACGTCTGCACCTAGTGATTTCATACGTGCAACAGTCAAATTGTCAACGTATCCGCCATCAAGAAGCAGGCTACCTTCATCACAGAGTGGTGGAAGAAGGCCTGCCAGCGACATGGATGCACGTACGTATCGCCATACATAGCCTGATGAATGATAATCTAGTCGAGACTGGCTGATATTTGTTGTGTTGCAGTAGAACTCAAGCCACGAATCTTCAATTTGGCTATCGGTAAAGGCCTTGAAAAGCCCACGGTTGAATTCATGGCCCGTTGTATACGAGACAGATGGGTATGTAAGATCGAGAGCAAACCGCCAGATGCTGCCCATCTTGGCTGCAAATTTCTTTGCTCGGCCATACATTGGCACCACATCTGCATCGCGCGCGTAAAGGGCACCAATAAATGCACCAATTGATGTGCCACCTACAATATCAATGGGAATACCGGCTTCCTCGAGAGCTGTAATTACACCTATATGGGCAATTCCGCGAGCTCCACCGCCTCCAAGGACTAGACCAACCGATTTGCCGCACAGTCTACGCGCTAGGCGATGGAAGTCACCCTTAAATGGCGTCGTTGCAGAATATAAGGGCTCCTGGCGGATTCTTCGCGACGTGTACTTTTGTATTTCAGCTTGGATGACCTGCACACGCTGCTTGAGCACTGTGCCAAATTTTTTAATTTGTGGTAAGGCAGGTTCCGGGGTCGCCCGGTATGTCATTTGAATATGATGGTGGCCACCGTTAATCCACATGCGATTCTTGAGCCACTGTCTTGTGAGGCCCGGTGGTGAATATCGTTCTGCATGTAGTAGGACCAATTCTTTTCTAGCTGTCGTCTTCATTCCCAGGAGAAAGCGTTCATATTCGCCGATACTGGGTGAGCCTCCTGCAACGCCTACTAAGAGGATACAGTCAGCCTGGCTGATACAGGTCTGCGTCCAAGGTGCATTGACGCTGGTATCAGCAACATATATAAGCATGCCATAGCGTTCCTCGAGATCAGCAAGGTACTGCGAAAGTTTTAGCTTGCCCATACGGTTAAATGCGTGGCGCCCTAGGTGGTTAAAAATATCCGCTTGGTGTAGTGAGGCGACGCCGTCTGGGACCCCTATCTGATTAAATGCACTGAGCAGACGGCTTCCAAATTCGACTACGGGTATTCCAGATGTGACAGGGAGGATGGCAACAGTCCTTAGATTTAGCGTTGATGTAAGGCTGTTTACATCATCATGCGCCATTTCACCCCCTATTTCGAGTAGTTTGGTGTTGACAAGATGCTTCATGCGCTGGGCAATCAATTTCGATATTTGTATCGTTATTCCCGGATGTTCTTGTGCAAGGCTATTGAAAAGCGAGCGGGGAAATTTGGCTAATTCTGTATCGCGAATGGCATGTAGGGTAGCAGGTCGAGTAGTTTCTGTCATCACTTCGAGCTCGCCTACGCTTTCGCCTTGTCCATGCTCGCCAACAGCGCTTACTTTGCCGTCACCAGACTCTAGGACTGATCGCAGACGCCCGTTTAAAACAATGTATATTGAGTCGCTCTCATCGCCCTGGTGGTATATTACCTGGCCTGCGCTTACCTGTACCCATTCTAATGCGAAGTCAATGTGAAGGAGTAGGCGAGGTAAAACGTTGGTTAACCGCTTTGCCATTGAGAGAAGGACGAGAGGGTACCGATCTGCAATTCTTTCCAGGCATATCCGAGGTAAAAAGCCGACATACACGTCCGTCTTCGCTGTTACATCTGTAAAAGATCGATACGAAGTTATTGAGCCAATGTATCCTTCTAAATCACCCGGCTTGACCATATACAAGGACCGACGGGAGGTCTTCTTCCGCTGTGTTTGTGTAGACAGGTTGCCTTGTGAGGCGCCCGACGGTCGTCTAAGCGGCAATAATGGTTCGTTGGAATGGATACCACCCTTGGATGAACCGATTAAGTCCTCGCCTTTATCATTCACCGGGATACCGACATCTAAGAACCCGTCAATAACATAGTATAGGCCTGGGTTCCGCTCTCCTTGCTCTACTAAAACCGATCCCTTGGGAAAGTAGACTATCTCAATCTCGTCACTCAATTCGGCTTTCAGGTTGGCAATTGGTGGCGTCCCACCTGCGCTTGTAACGGAGATACTCATCTGGGATTCGGAGTCACCGTCCCCAAACGCCTCATAAGGGTCTATATAGCCAAATGCATTGTTAAATACAGCTTTTTGTTTCCGTGAGTCGTATGAGACTAGATGCGGGGACGCATCAGCGGAGCCAAAGCCTTTAGGAAGTGGAAGGGCTTCTCGGGTGGTAGCTGTTAGCCCCAAGGCTTTTACCATGCAGTCGAGTATCGATTCACGGAAGATGCTATCTTCATTGACATGAGAAATGGCTGGAGAGTTAAATAGAGGTTTTCCTGGGGAGCTGGAATCAGGAGAAGCATGCATCGGAGACCTCAGCCCTGGGTTAGAGACATGGAATGTGCTTCGTGCGGCGAGCCGGCGCTCGTTGCCAAATCGTGGGCCAAACCGGGATAGCTGTATGGTGGAAAGCAGATCTCCCGGACTGACACCGGCTGCCTCCCTATCCAGCGCAGGAGGGCTAGGCGAAGCATTCTGATCTTGTGTAGCGGAAGCTTTGGCATTTAGTGATGCATCCTTCCGCAAAAAACTACTAGATCTCCGCCTGTTACGGACGCCCGGGTTATGCAGGGCAATTCCCTTTGTCCCTTCCTCAGGGCCAAGCCGCTGTACAGCTCTCTGGAACTTCTGCTTGAGCCTATCTAATGGGGCACCACGCAGGTCATTAGGTAAATCAAACGAAGTAAACTTGTTCATCTTTTTCTCTATACTCAAGACGTCGGTTGTGAGGCCGAGATATGAATGCGCTGTAGCAAAAGTCACACGCTGCAGTCTGGTCAGGATGACTTGTATGATATGAGCCGTTGCGCGGGGATACAGTCGAGTAAGACGGCGGAATGCACTGGCGGGGATGATAGCAATGGTAGTGTCTACCACAGCGCGAGCGACAATATCCGGATGGATAGAGTTGGTTCTTAGTCGCTTTGGAACACGTCGATCCTGCGCGGAGGAGGTAGGCGGGGTATGAGCAGTAGAGAAATGAGGGGATGGCGTGGCGTCATCCAGTGCCAGGGGCGGGACAGTAGGGAGGCGTCCGCCATTGGATTGGAGGGATATATCGCGGTGGTGGTGACGGTCGTTGTAAGAAGAGCGAGGACTGTTGGTGAAGGGCGTTGGGCTCACAGGACTGGATGAGCTGGGCTCTACTCCTTCCTGGTAGCGAAGTTTCACATCTTCGCTAAATAGGGACAATATGGAAAAGAGGGAGGACATGGAGGCGCCGTTCTTCACTTCGGTAAGCAACCGATATCCCTGGTGGTTCCGATGACGTTGATCGTCCTCCTCCCCCATTGACTCTTCCACAGAGCTATCTCCATCTTTATCACGCTCCCTGGCTGACTTGACGAATATTTGCACAAGACCGTCAACCACGAGGCAGAACCCTTTCTCCTCTTCCAGCAAAAGGGTCTCGCCTGCAATGAGCTTCCGTGTCTGCATTGTGCGGGTCAGTTCGTGGAAGACCGGCCGTTCCAGGTAGCCAAAGACCTTGATAGCGCTTAGGAATTCATCCAGGTAATTGGCAAGCCCCGGTTTTGAATCTCCCTCCTGGGTATCCGGAAAGAGGTCGATCTGGGCTTCTTGCCGCTTGGGCTCGGGAGGAAGGTGAGCGTACATGTTCAGGAAGCGGTAGCGGATAAACCAGCTGATGGTCGACACCAAGAACAGGGTTATTACTAGTCTAGTCAAATATTAGCTATCGTGTCATTCTATAACGGGAGAAAGGCCGTACATACAGGGTGGTGAAATTCATCGTAAAGGTCAAGCTCATGGAGAAGAGCGTAAACAGGGCGGTCGGGACGGTGATGGTGGTGAAGGTGATGACCGAGTAGAGCAGGCCGGGCAGGACCTGGACGAAGAAGAGGAACACTGTGCCTGCAAAGTCGGCCATCGTGTATTGAAAGCGAGCGGGATGTTGCGGACAGGAGGGGGAGCATGAGGACGTGAATTGCTCGAGCTCGAGCTTGCGGGGCGAGGCCGCGGTAGCCATGGCAAAGTCCGGTATCTACTATGTAAGCCCGTAGACGGGAAAAAGGCGCGATTGGCGCGGCACTCTCTGTCGCTCTCGCAGACTCTCCCCCTTCACTTAGTTATATTGTGTCTTCTCCTGTCTGCACGACAGCTGCAAGAACGTGGGTGGATCGCCTAAGTCAAGCTATTAGTAAGAAGAGACAATAACTAACGGTTAACTACCTGCGGACGAGAGGGTGCCAACCTTGTACCTACATAGCATCCTTGCCTCCAAACACCCTTGGAGCCGCCATCGACAACCAAACCATCCAGGAGAACAGCCGCAAGCACTGCTGGACCGTCGTGGTGAGCGGCGCGAGACGTTTGAAACCATCACAAGGAAGAACGAAAGAAGAAAAAAGAAGTCAACGAGGATCAGATAAGGTTGGATTCCCGGTTATGCTTATATAAGCTCAGCGCCTACGTCATCGAACGGAAGACATCAAGCGACCATGTACACACTATGTAGTATCTACATAGTACCCGGCAGGTGTGTACGGAGTGTACGGAGTATATGCACTGTGGTTCAACATCGATTGGCGTGCATGGAAACAAGGCGATAACTCCATATGCAAGGGCTTGTGTGATGAGGGAACCAGTAGGATTGGGCAGCCGGGCAGTTGGGCAACTGGGCGTCTATCCCCCTGCTGTCTCATCGCAGGCGGTTTAAAAAAAAAAGGCTGCCTGCCTACGATGAGAAAACTCTGCCTTTGTGTTTGGTTGTCCTTGGGCTCGACCTTGGTTTTTGGCGCCTGTTTACTCGAGCGATAGCTAACCCACCACCATGGATTCGGTGCCTAATCGGAAGCCATCGCCTACCACGCCTGGCTCCAGCTCATACTTGATTATTGGTGCTGGCTGCTTTGGAGCATCGGCCGCACTGCAACTTGCCCGCTCTGATCCTGCATCAGCTTCTCATATCACTCTAATCGACCGCACTCCTTACCCTTGCCCGTCGGCAGCCGCCCATGATCTAAACAAGATCATTCGCGCAGAATATACGGATCCATTCTATATGCGCCTTGCACTCGAGGCCATGGATGTGTGGAAGTCTGATCCTGTCTTTAGCCCGTATTTTCACCAGGTGGGCATGCTGTTCCCCACAACACATGAACAGGTGAATAGGATTGTGGGAAATTATACCAGTATAGCTTCTGAAAGAGGCAGTCCAATGACTTCTACTCCAGTTGAAATTATTGAGCCTGAGACGGCCAAAGGTCGGTTTGGTGGTATTTTCCGCGATGCATGCTGGGACGGAGTGGAGACGTGTTTGTTCAATGCAGAGGCTGGATGGGGGGATGCAGAGAGTGCGTTGCAAAATGTGATCAAGTCCGCCGTCTTGTTGGGTGTTACATATGTCCCGCTTGCTGTTGAGAGACTACTATTTGATGAGACTGGAGGCTGTATCGGCGCAAGAACTGTTACAGATCTGGATTTGCATGCACAGCATGTTATCCTCTGTACCGGAGCGAGCACTGCCAGCTTACTGGCCAATAGTGCTCCAGACAGATCAAACTTGCAAATTGGCGACAGAATTGTTGCTGCTGCAGCAATTATGGGTGCCTACCGCGTTCCAACAGATCAGATGCGCAAGTTTGAATCTGCTCCAATTGTTGTGAATCCTGTTGGAGATACCCCTGGTTTGTCCTGTCCAAAATTCCATGGCGATGATACATCATTTATCTGATTTTTAATCCATCATAGGAGAGAGCATCCCCCCTAGTAGTGCTGGGCTACTCAAATGCACCCACGAACTAAGTTTTACCAACATGGTTCATCATGACCGTCTACATCGGCAAATTTCTACTCCGCCAGAGGATCCGCTCTACAGCACCTGGACTCATGATGTTCCATCGCAGCTGAAAAACGAGGTCCAAAGTGTCAAAAATATGCTTTATGGGCAACATGTGGGCAACCTAATTCCAGAATTCTATAGGATGTGTTGGTAGGTCCGTCTCTTTCTCCGCACGACGAGTGAAAATCTAACCGTCAGCAGGGATGCTGTGACGCCAAATCAAGATTTTATTATCTGTGCCCATCCACATTCTGAGCGTCTTTATATTGTAAGTGGAGGTTCGTTCCATGGATGGAAATTTATGGCCAATATTGGACGTTACGTCGAGAAAATGGTCAAGGGAGAACTGGACCCGGAATCTTCTCAGCGATGGGCATGGGACAGGAGTAACGAGGGGGGAGCATGCGCCGTCTATCTCCCTTCAAGAGACTTACAGGACATCTCATAGGCCTTGCCTTAAATGATAGAAACCGTTCTTGGTTCTAGATTCTCGTCAAGGTCATCAGTAATTGGATTTCAGCGGCGTAAAGTTTAAAGGCTCAAAAATGCTCGGAAAATGAGTCAAATTTACATCTGGCCTCGATATGAAGATTGGTGCCTTGTTCCTGAACTTTCTAGAGATGGGGTAGTTCTCATTATGCATGAATATACTATATATACATCACCTCATAGGTAAGCACAAGCCACTATTCTTATGTTTTTGCTTTGCCTTGTTTGAAAAAAAAATTTCCTCCTTGTCAGGCGCTTCCTCCGTAAATATTACGTACATATATCCATGTCGGCCCGTGTCCGGTAGTACGATCTGACTACTAGGTAGACGGCGGATGACATGCATATTGGATTTCCCAGAGATAGGACGATTATTATGTGCACCTTTCACCGCCTGAAAGTCACGAACTTCAGTAACTGCTTGTGGGACGCCTGGTGCTCCAGGGGCTGAGTCTCTCCGTCAAAGCCTACCTTCGCTAAATCACACTGGCTCTTCAAAATACGGACGTCAGCATAAGAGGGCAACTGATGAGTGATATAAGTTGCTATGCGATGTAGGCTACCTCTCGCCTCGCAGCATTGGCCTCTGTCAAACGCCTGAAGCCTTAGTATATCCCCCAATCGTGGCTCAAGGCAGCAAAGGCTCCGACAATGAGCTCCGTTCAGCCACAGCATCACCTTTTTCTGCGCAAAAATATTTGGGCAATTTACTAAATCCTTAGGGACAGACGAGAAAATAACACTCAATCGTTTTTTTCACCTCCTCCGTCTTACTCCCCTAATCCTGCCAAAGGCTTCCACCATGGCCATCTGGGGTTTTATGCCTCGTGGTAAGGCCACTAGCTTGCGCCATGACTCCATCGCTCGATAAACAGCCGCCTCAATATAGAGCAGCAGGATATAAAAGGAGGTGTAGGGCTACTTCTTTTTGTCGATGTAATATGATCATTGTACTCCTCACCATTTGCATTAAATCCATTCATATCCAGCCAATATCTACAGATATAACTTTGGTAGAGCCTTAAAGAGACTCAAGTCATAACCCACGCAGTTATTTGAAAGGGGACCAGACTGTGATCGAAAATATGCCTTCGTTTTTCCCTCTTCAGGTTAGAAATATTACTGTTTGTTTAGCCCCTCTCAATTATCCAGTCTAATTAGATATGTACGTTTTAGGACACCCGCACGATGATGTGTCTGCCAGGAACCGTCATCGACATTGGAGGCGGCCGATTAGAACTCTCGCTCAAGGAGTTAACGGAATACCAATTCCTAGGTTTCAATGGTGGTAATCCCCGCGACTTGCCAACCGGACTTTTCTATAATACCAAGGGATTGAAGATTTGGGGGGACATCACCCGTTTACCCGAATATCGACAAACTCAGGACGAAATAGACCTTTTGAATTTGTTCAAAAGCCAGATAGCAGATTGGGTAGTAGATGGATGCACCATCATCGACATGGGTAGTGGGTATGTTGTCATAGATGACGCTCCAGTGAATAGCGCTGATTTTTCATTGTCGCAGGGATACTCGGAAGGTGTTGCCTCTCCTAGCCTATCTTGAGCGCCTTCGGGTAGAAGTTCAATACTTCGCCCTTGACCTTTCCAAGCAGGCACTGGAACGAACAATGGAGCGGCTCATCCCCGAGTTTCAATATGTACAATGCTTCGGCCTGTGGGGTGCATTTAGCGATGGCCTAAACTGGCTAAGGGCTATCAAGTCCCCCAAGCTCATCCTTTCTCTAGGGTCAATGTTCGGAAATGATGAGTTCTCCCTTGCAGTCTCAAGGCTAGAGGAGTGGAAACAGGTTATGGGCCCCAATGACCTGATGCTCCTGGGTCTGGATGCCTGCGGATACCTGCCGGAGCTTTGGAATTCGTACCACGACCAGAAGAGGGTATGGGAAAGCTTCATACGAAACGGGCTAGAGTATTCAAACGAGGTTTTGGGGATCAACTGGTATAGGGGAGAGGACTGGGAGGTCACTGGTCGTATTGACAGCTCACCAGACATTGTCCACCGGTTTTCTATCATTGCTAGGAGAGACGTCCACTGCCCCTCTCTTGACCTGTACTTTTCAGCCGGCGAGCGTGTCGACTTCTTCGAGGCATGGAAATACGGGCCAGAGAGAATGGAAAGTCA